>NW_026087168.1:0-7185 GCF_022539395.1 Myiozetetes cayanensis | reverse complement strand
GCCCCAGGGACAAGGGGTCACTGCCACCAGGCTGGGGCTGGGCTGGGTGGCCCCGCTCAGGGACACGGTGCCCCGTGCCCGGGATTCTGGCGGCACAACCCCCACCCCCGGCCTGCCCTGCGCCTGCTTTGGGCCACACAAGCCACGTGCCAGCGCCTGGGGCCCGGCTCCCATCCCCAGCCGGGCTCAGGCCTGGTGCCAGAGTCCCGCTGTGCCCAGCGTGTACCAGGCTGGGGGCACAGGGAACACCCAGCAGGGCCCGACTGCACTGACCCTGCCCTTGCTTTGCTTACAGGACTGATGGACACGCTGGTCATGGAATCAGCCATGCTGTATGTATGTTTTACGTGTTGTTTCCTGGTTTTGTACATATGTTTTATGTTTTGATATTTTAATAAGATAGTTGGTTTTATAAAGAAGATAGTTGTTTTCTTAAGAAATATTTTTTTTTTTATGAAGAAGATAGTTTTTATTAAGAAGAGATTTATGTAAGAAGATAGTTTTTATTAAGAAGGTAGATTTTTATAAGATGATAGTTTTTTATTAAGATGATAGATTCTGATTAAGAAGATAGTTGCTTTTAATTAAAGATTATTGTTATTAAGAAGACCATTGTTTTTACAAAGAAGAATACTGTTTATGAGAGAAAATTTTTATAACAAAAATAAATTCTGTATATATATTCCATATATTGACATTTTCTTGTCCTTGTGTAAGACATCTCACAGGTTATCAGTGTTATCCAGGCCCACAGAATGTGCCCTCTCAGCCCAGACACCCCCCTGTCCTGGGCTCATCCCCAGCCCTGGGGGCAGCAGGGCAGGGGGGGTTCTGCCGCTCTGCTCCGCTCTCAGCACACCCCACCTGCAGTGCGGCCTCCAGCTCTGGGGTCCTGACACAACAAGACCAGGAACTGTTGGAGCGAGGCCAGAGGAGGCCCCCAAGGGGCTCAGGGGACTCGAGCACCTCCCTTCTGCAGACAGGCTGGGAAAGCTGGGGCTGTCCAGCCTGGAGAAGAGAAGGTTGTGTGGAGACCTCGGAGAAACCTTCCCGTGGGTGAAGGGGCCTCCAAGGAAGACGGAGGGGGACTCTTGGTCAGGAACTGCAGTGACAGGACAAGGGGAATGGGCTCAAACTGCCAGAGGGGAGGGTTAGATTTGATGTTTCCTGTGAGGGTGGTGAGGCCCTGGCAGGGGCTGTGCAGAGGGGCTGTGGATGCCCCATCCTTGAAAATATTCAAGACCAGGTTGGATGGGGCCCTGAGTAACCTGGTCGGGGTGGAACAAGATGATTTGTAGGGTCCCTCCCAAGCCAAGCCATTCAAGGATTCCATCATTCCATGATCCCCATCCCCTACTGTGGAGTGGCCCCACAGCTCCTGTGACATCCCAGCTGCCAGAGCTGTGCCGTGTTCCATGTGGAAGTGCCAGTGCCTGGCGACGAGCACAGTGCAGCCATTCCCCTGCTGCCAGCGAAGGGTCAGCAGCTCCCAGCGCTCCCTCTGCCCTGACCAACTTTTTTTCGAGGAACACCTGTAGGGATTTTTAGTGCTAATATAGAGGATATGCTGCAGCTGTGAGAACAGAGCCTTATGTTGCTAACATAGAAAATATCCTGCTGTGAGAACAGAATTCTATGTTGCTAACTAGAGGATATGCTGATATGGGAAATAATCTTATGTTTCAATTGTGAAAACATGATCTGTTGTTCTGATGGCATTGTGATGGTACCAGGTTGTGAAAGATCTACCAAGAGAAGCAGTAGCAAAACTAGTTATAGAAAACAGGGTCTCAGTACCGGCTATCAGAGTGGGAAAGGACATAAATAAACAAAGCTGATAGAAGAGTATTGTTAGAAAACTGGATCAAAGACTGCTGCTTGATTCCAATCAACGGCGCTCTCTGATCATCACATTGGTGTGCTGAGTCGTCCCTGCTCGCATGAAAACCCCTCAGGCAGGTGCCCTCCCAAAGGCCCCCAAACATCCCCAACATCCCCAGTGATGTCACTACTGTCTCTGTGATGTCACTGGTGTTCCCAATGATGTCACAGCTGTCCAATTGATGTCATCACAGTCCCTGTGATGTCACCAGACAGTTGTGATGTCACTGGTCCCCAGTGATGTCACTGCTGTCCCCAGTGATGTCACCACTGTCCCTGTGATGTCACTGCTGGCCCCAGGGGTGGTCCCTGTGTCCCCAATGATGTAACCACTGTTCCCTGTGATGTCACCGCTCTCCCCAGCGATGTCACTGCTGTCCATGTGATGTCACCACTGTCCCCAGTGATGTCACTGATGTCCCTGTGATGTCACTGGTGTCCCCAGGAGTGTCCCTAGTGTCCCCAATGATGTCACCACTGTCCCTCTGATCTCACCGACATCCCCAATGATATCATTGCTGTCCCTGTGATGTCACCGCTGTCCCCAGTGATGTCACTGGTCTCCACTGATGTCACTGCTGTCCCATGAGATGTCACCAATGTCCTCAATGATGTCACTGCTGTCCCTGTGACCTCATTACTGTCCCTTTCATGTCACTGCTTTCCCTGTGATGTCACCGCCATCCCCAATGATGTCACTGGTCCTCTGTGATGTCACTGATGTCCCCAGGGGTGACCCCTGTGTCCCCAATGGTGTCATCAGTTCCCTATGATGTCACTGGTCCCCAGTGATGTAACTGATGTCCCTATGATGTCACCAGTGGCCTGTGATGTCATCAGTGACACCAATAATGTCACTGGTGTCTCTATGATGTCACCCTTGTCCTTGTGAAGTCACCACTGTCCCCTGTGATGTTACCGATGTCCACGCTATATCACAGCTGTCCTTTAGTTTTTACAATTCCCCTGTGATGTCACTGGTCCTCAATGATGTCCCTGCTATACCTGTGATGTCACCACTGTCCCCTGTGATGTCACCAATGTCCCTGGTGACGTCACTAGTCTTTCTGTGATGCCACTAATGTCCCTGTGATTTCACAACTGTCTCCAGTGGTGGCACCATTTCCCCATGATGTCACCGATGTCCCTCTGATGTCACCAGACCACTTTGATGTCCCAATGACCCTGGTGATGTCACTGGTCTCTCTGTGATGTCACCCATGTCCTTGTGAAGTCACAGATGTGCCCTGTGATGTCACTACTCTCCCTGTGATGTCACGACTGTTCCCAGCTGTGGTACCATGTCCCCATGATGTCACCAATGTCCCTGTGATGTCAGTAGACCCCTGTGATGTCACTGGTTTCCAAGGATGTCACCTGTGTCCCTGTGATGACACCACTGTCCCCTGTGATATCACTAATGTCTCTGATGTTTTCACTGCTGTCTCTGTAATGTCACCCTTGTCCTTGTGAAGTCACCAATGTCCCCATTGATGTAACCGATTTCACTGTGATATCACAGCTATCCCCATTCCCTTGTGTGGTCACTAGTCCCCAGTGATGTCATGGTTGTCCCTGTGATGACACCACTGTCACTGATGATGTCACTGGTGTCTCTGTGATGTCATCCTTGTCCTTGTGAAGTTACCGATGTCCCCAGTGGTGTCACTGATGTCCATGTGTGGAGTGCTTAGCTGAAAAAAAGACACACTATGGACAAACCATACTAATTGGCCTCAGTTAGACCTGCCCCTGACATAGCCAGAAGCCTCTTTGCAGGCAGGGGAAAGATACAGGAGCAGTGATAACAGACTGCAGGAATGTAAACAAAGAGAAACCTGTGACAAAAACAAGGAGGAGTTTTAGGAGAAAAACAATGTCTTCATATCATATGGACATCTGTGTGCACCCAATAGGCAGTGTGTCAATAATACACGCTTGGTTCGTGCGTTACAGCAAATAACCAATAGTTTGAAAGTGATCACGCCCCGGGGGGCAGTGAAAGTATATAAGAGGTTGGGTTATGTAAATAAAGCAGAACGTTTGTGTAAATCATCCTGATTTGTGTGCAGTTTGTTCTGAAAGCTCCTCCGCCAACACCCACGTTATATCACAGCTGTGCCTTTGTTGTCACCAGTCCCCTGTGACATCACTTGTCCTCAGTGATGTCACCGATTTCCCTCTGATGTCACCTGTCACCTTCGATGTCAACAACATCCCCGTGACATCACAGGATTCCCTTTCTTGTCACCAGTCCTCTGGGACATCACTGCTCCCCAGTGATATCACTGATGTCTGTGTGATGTCACCACTGCCCCTGTGATGTCACCACTGTCCCCTGTGATGTCACCAATGTCCCAAATGATATCACTTGTGTATCTTTGTGTTCACCTTCACCCCCTGTGATGTCACCAATGTCCCTGTGACTGCACAGCTTTCCTCTAAGCAGTCCCCTGTGACGTCACTGGTCTTCAATGATGTCACTGCTGTCCCTGTGATTTCATCACTGTCCCCAGCAGTGCCACCATGTCCCTATGATGTGACCAATGTCCCTGTGACATCACTGCTGTCCCTCTGTTGTCACTCTGATGTCACTGGTTCCCAGTGATGTCCTTGCTGTCTCTGTGATGTCACCACTGCCCTCTTTGATGTCACCAATGTCCCCGATGATGTCACTGGTGTCTCTGTGGTGTTGCCACAGTCCCCTGTGACGTCATTGATGTCCCCTGTCATGTCACAGATGTCCCCGTTGATGTCACTGGTGTCTCTGTGGTGTCATCACTGTCCCCTGTGATGTCACTGTTCCCGACTGATGTAACCTCTGTCCCTGTGATGTCACCACTGTCCCCTGTGACATCAGTAATGTCCCCGATGGTGTTATTGGTGTCTCTTTAATGTCAACCCTTTCCTTATGAAGATACTGATATCCCAAGCTCACCCAAGCTCTCTTCACTCCAGACTAAGCCTCATCCCTTTCAGGGTCATAAATCTTCAACAGGACTCTGCCTCATTTTAGTCCTTCTCATGAAGTCTCGGCTTCCTTGTACATCCACAAGCTCTTTTGTGAGCCGTATGTGGGTCTCCTTACCCCAACAAACTTCTACAGGTGTCAGGGATTATTTTTTAGTCTTTTCCCTGCTGAAGGGAGAGAGTGAAAGGGGGAAGAAGCAGCCTCCCTTTCCAACTTTCCTTCTCTCTCCTGCGGCTGCCAGCTTTGACCTTGGACACTTCATTATCTCTTTGCCGAAATTCTTTGCAGCAGTTTCTGTCCAAGAAGTCAGTCCTCTAAAGTTTTTTTTTTTCTCCACTCTCTTTATTCCATGAGGTTCCACAGTGTCACAGTGGTCCCTTATGCTCCATAGGCCCTGCACTGTCACCATGGTCGCTTGATTCCAGAAGATTCCCATATGTCACAGTGGTCCTGAGGATTCCATGAGGTTCTGTGGTGTCCCAATTGCACAGTGATTCCATCAGGTCCAGAGTGTCCCAGCATTCCTTTGAATCCATGAGGCCCTGCAGTGTCACAATGGCCCTTGGTGCTGTGAGGTTGCCCAGGGTCACAATGGCCCCTTTGTCCCCACATGGCCCTGTAGTGTCACAATGTCACAGTGTCACAATGTCACAGGGTCACAGTGTCACAATGTCACAATGTCACAGTGTCACAATGCCCCCTTGATTCCATGAGGTTCAGCACCTTCCCGGGACTCCTTTGGTTCTGTGATGCCCTGGAGTGTCATCAAGGCCCCTGGATTCTGTGAGCTGCCCCAGTGTCCAAGGGCCTTTGGCTCCATAAGGCCTTGCACTGTGGCAATGGCCCTTGGATTCCAGGAGGTTCCAAAGTGTCACAATGGCCCTTATACCAAAAGGGGGTAGAAACAAACACCTCAACCCCAATTTGTAAGAATTAACAAGCAGGAATTGTTCTTTATTCAGCACTGGAGGTTGGCAGGAAAGCTCCTCTAACCAAAGGTGCCAAATGACAGATGGACAGGGCTTCTTATTGCACACACTGGTTATGTATTCATTAGATGTTCAGTTTTGCTTCATACATATTCATCACTTTGCTTCACATAATCACCCCCCTGGAGGTCCTCCTTTGGTCCTTCCAGATCCAAAGGTTGTTGTCTTGCCCTCAGTTCTCGATCAGGCACATCATGATCGTGTTCCGCCACCAAAAACTGTTTTGTTTGTTCTTCACCTTATCTGGGGACACAGAGCTTATTTACATCCTGTTAGTTTGAGTTACATCCCTGATCTAATTCTAGAGGACTTCTCTGATTACATTGTTCCTTATTTAGGCATTCTGGGACACTGTGGATACAGTTTCTGTTTCTCCCATCACCATCCCATGGCACATCCAGGATAAGATTAGGCCCAGCCAGCGTGGGGTTGGGAAAGGCAGGTCCTGCCTGACCAACCTGGTCTCCTTCTCTGACAAATGACCCCCTCAGCAGCTGAGGGAAAGGCTGGGGATGTGTCTGTGCTGACTTCAGGACAGCATCTCCTGCACAAACTGGCTGCTCATGGCCTGGACGAGGGAACTGTTTGCTGGGGGGAAAACTGGCTGATGGCCCAGGGAGTGGTGGGGGATGGAACTAAATCCAGGTGGGGCCGGTCACTAGTGGGGTTCCCAAGGGCTCAGGGTTGGGGCTGCTCCTGTTTAACATCGTTATTGGTGATCTGGATGAGGGGATCGAGTGCCCCTTCAGGAAATTATTGGTTACCATGAAGTTGGGTGTGACTGTGGATCTGCTGCAGGGCAGGAAGGCTCTGCAGAGGGATATGAACAGGATGGATCAATCAGGCCAAGTGTCAGGCACTGCACTTGGGTCCCAACAATGCCCTGGAACGCTCCAGGCTGGGGGCAGAGGGGCTTGAGAGCTGCTCAGCAGGAAGGGACTTGGGGGTGCTGCTTGACAGGGACTGGATCTGAGCCAGAGTGTGCCCAGGGGGGCAAGAAGGCCAAGGGCACCCTGGCCTTTCTGGAGAACAGGGTGGCCAGCAGGACCAGGGCAGGGATTGCCCCTCTGTGCTGGGCACTGGGGAGGTCCCACCTCGAGTGCTGTGTCCAGTTCTGGCCCCTCAGTGCAAAAAGGCCCTGGAGGGGCTGGAGCGTGTCCAGAGAAGGAAACGGAGCTGGGGAAGGGTCTGGAAAACCTGTCTGATGAGGAACAGCTGAGGGAACTGGGGTTAGTGAGTCTGCAGAAGAGCAGGGTCAGAGTGCACCTCTGTACAATGTGCATTGTTCTCTACAACGATCCAAAACAAGATTTTAGTGAGGTGGGGGTTGGTCGCTTCTACCAA
>NW_026087167.1:0-7902 GCF_022539395.1 Myiozetetes cayanensis | reverse complement strand
CCACCATTGACCCCCACTGACCCCCATTGACCTCTATTAACCCCTCAGAACTGCGTCACCTTCTCGACGCTGCTCCAGAAGTACCTGACCTCCATTGACCCCCATTGACCCCCATTGACCTCTATTAACCCCCATTGACCACCATTGACCCCCAATGACCCCATTGACCCCATTGACCTCCATTCCCCAGGTCACCCTCAGATCTGGTCACCTTCGACGCTGCTCCAGAAGTGTCTGACCCCATTGACCCCATTGACCTCTGTTGACCCCCATTGACCCCCATTGACCTCCATTGACCTCTTGTTAACCCTCATTGACCTCCATTGACCTCCACTGACCCCCATTGACCCCCAATGACCACCATTGACCTTCATTGACCTCTATTAACCACCATTGACCCCATTGACCTCTCCATTGACCCCCATTGACCCCATTGACCCCCACCCCCAGGTCACTCCCAGATCTCGTCACCTTCTCGACGCTGCTCCAGAAGTGCCTGACCCCCATTGACCTCCATTGACCCCCAATGACCACCATTGACCACCAATGACCCCCATTGACCTCTATTGACCTCCATTGACCTCCATTGACCTCTATTAACCTCCATTGACCACCATTGACCCCCATTGACCCCCATTGACCCCAGATCACCCCCATTGACCTCGTCACCTTCTTGACCTGCTCCAGTGTGACCCCATTGACCCCCATTGACCTCTATTAACCACCATTGACCACCATTGACCTCCATTGACCTCCATTGACCCCCATTGACCCCCATTGACCTCCATTGACCCCATTGACCTCCTATTAACCTCCATTAACCCCATTGACCCCCATTGACCCCCATTGACCTCTATTAACCCCCATTGACCACCATTGACCTCCATTGACCTCCATTGACCTCCATTGACCCTCATTAACCACCATTGACCCCCGTTGACCTCCCCTACCCCCCAGGTCGACCCACCAGCTCGTCACCTTCTGACGCTGCTCCAGAAGTGCCTGACCCCATTGACCCCCATTGACCTCTATTAACCCCCATTGACCACCATTGACCCCCATTGACCTCCATTGACCTCCATTGACCTCCATTGACCTCCATTGACCCCCATTGACCTCCATTGACCTCCATTGACCCCCATTGACCTCCATTGACCCCCATTGACCTCCATTGACCTCCATTGACCTCCATTGACCCCCATTGACCTCCATTGACCCCCATTGACCCCCATTGACCTCTATTAACCCCCAATGACCCCCATTGACCCCCATTGACCTCTATTAACCCCAATGACCTACCATTGACTCCCACTGACCCCTCACCCCCAGATCACCCCCAGATCTGGTCACCTTCATCGACGCTTGCTCCAGAAGTGTCTGACCCCCATTGACCCCCATTGACCTCTGTTAACCCCCATTGACCCCCATTGACCTCTACTTCTAATGACCCCATTGACCCCCCATTGACCACCATTGACCCCCAATGACCACCATTGACCCCCATTGACCCCAGATCACCCCCCAGATCTGGTCACCTTCTCGACGCTGCTCCAGAAGTGCCGCACCTCGCGGGCGATGGCGGCGGCCACGCGGCGCAGCTTGGCCTGCTCCTCCCGCTTGGCGCGCTCCTGGCGCTGCCGCTGCTCCTCGTGGTGCCGCATCACCATCCGCACCACCTGCAGCACAGGGGGGGACACACAGGGGACAGGGGAGGGCAAGGTGGGGTTGAGGAACCACCACGAGTTCTTCAGATGGTCCAAACGACGCCCAAAGCCCTCCCAAAACCTCCCTCAGGTGGCACCAAAAGTTCTCTCAGGTGGCACCAAAAGTTCTCTCAGGTGGCACCAAAAGTTCTCAGGGGGGACACAGAAGGGGACAAAGAGGATGGACAAGGTCAGGTTGGGCTTGAGGAACCATCAGAAGTTCTTCAGGTGGTCCAAATGACACACAAAGACCTCCCAAAAGCTCCCTCAGGTGGCACCAAAAGCTCTCTCAGGTGGCACCAAAAGTTCTCCAGGTGGCACCAAAAGTTCTCCAGGTGGCATCAAATCCTCTCCAGGTGCCACCAAACCCCCTCCAGGTGCCACCAAATCCTCTCCAGGTGCCCCCAGACGCTCTCCAGGTGTCATCAAACCCCCTCCAGGTGCCCCCAGAGGTTCTCCAGGTGACCCCAGAGGTTCTAAAGGTTCCACCTGAGGTTCTCGAGGTGACCCCAGACCTTCTCCAGGTAGCACCTGAGGTTCTCCAGGTGCTACCAAAACTTCTCCAGGTACCACCTGAGGTTCTCCAGGTGCCCCCAGAGGTTCTCCAGGTGTTCCAACCCCCTCCAGGTGCCTCACCTTCCTGGCCACGCCCCTCTTCCACCTCCTCTCCTGGGCGAAGTCGGCCGCCAGCCACTCCAGGTGCCACCAAACCCCCTCCAGGTGCCACCAGAGGTTCTCCAGGTGCTACCAAACCCTCTCCAGGTGCCACCAAACCCCCTCCAGGTGCCACCAAACCCCTCCAGGTGCCACCAAACCCCCTCCAGGTGCCACCAAACCCCCTCCAGGTGCCACCAAACCCCCTCCAGGTGCCCCCAGAGGTTCTCCAGCTGTCACCAATCCCCTCCAGGTGCCTCACCTTCCTGGCCACGCCCCTCTTCCACCTCCTCTCCTGGGCGAGATCGGCCCTGCCAACCCCTCAGGTGCCACCAAGCCCCTCCAGGTGCCACCAAACCCCCCTCCCAACCCCTCCAGGTGCCACCAAACCCCCTCCCAACCTCCAGGTGCCACCAAACCCCTCCAGGTGCCCCCAGAGGTTCTCCAGGTGTCACCAATCCCCTCCAGGTGCCTCACCTTCCTGGCCACGCCCCTCTTCCAACCTCCTCTCTGGGCGAAGTCGGCCCTGCCAACCCCTCCAGGTGCCACCAAACCCCCTCCAGGTGCCACCAAACCCCCTCCCAACCCCTCCAGGTGCCACCAAACCCCCTCCCAACCCCTCCAGGTGCCACCAAACCCCCTCCAGGTGCACCCAGAGGTTCTCCAGGTGTCACCAATCCCCTCCAGGTGTCTCACCTTCCTGGCCACACCCCTCTTCCACCCCTCCTCTCCTGGGCGAAAGTCGGCCCTGCCAACCCCTCCAGGTGTCACCAAAGCCCCTCCAGGTGCCCCCCAGAGGTTCTCCAGGTGCCACCAAACCCCCTCCAGGTGCCACCAAACCCCCTCCAGGTGTCTCCAGGTGCCCCTCAGGTGCCACTAAACCCCCTCAACCCCTCCAGGTGCCACCAGAGGTTCTCCAGGTGCCACCAGAGGTTCTCCAGGTACCACCTGGAGGTTCTCCAGGTGCCACCAAAAGTTCTCCAGGTGCCACCAAACCCCCTCCAGGTGCCCCCAGGTGCTCCAACCCCCTCCAGGTGCCTCACCTTCCTGGCCACGCCCTCTTCCACCTCCTCTCCTGGGCGAAGTCGGCCCTGCCAGCCCTCTCCAGGTGCCACCAAACCCCCTCCAGGTGCCACTCCAGGTGCCACCAAACCCCTTCCAGGTGCCCCCAGGTACCCTCAGGTGCCCCCAGGTGTGTGTCACCTTCCTGGCCACGCCCTCTTCCACCTCCTCTCCTGGGCGAAGTCTGCCGCCCAGCCACTGCATCTCCTCGCACAGGTAGTCCCAGTGCACCTTGGGCCGCGCCGCTCCGGCACCTTCGGCAGGCGCCGCGGGAGCCAAGAACCCCTCCCGCTTCATCTCCGCCACCCGGTGCGCCCACCTCCGCCTCCTGCAAACAAAAATGGGGGAATTCAGCCAGATTTGGGTAAATTGGGGAAAGGTCAGTTAGATTGGCCTGAAAATGGAAAAAAATAGAGGTAAATTGATGGAAAAATTGACTTTATAGTTCATGCCACTCCGTGCTACCACCTCTGCCTCCTGGGGGAAAATGGGGAATTCAGAGAGATTTGGGGAAATGGGGAGAAGGTCGGTTAGATTGGCCTGAAAATGGGGTAAATTGGCAAAAATGGGTGAAATGGGCAAAAAAAATGGGGTAAATTGATGGAAAAATTGACTTCATCTCCGCCACTCGGTGCTCCACCTCCGCTTCCTGCAGCGAAAATGGGGTGAATTCAGAGAGATTTAGGTAAATCGGGAAAATTTAATTAAATTGGCTCAAAAATGAGAAAAAAATGGGGTAAATTGGGTAAATTGAAGAAAAAATGGGGTAAATTGACATAAAGAATCTGGCTTTATCTCTGCCACCTGCGCTCCACTGCTTCCTGGGGAAAATGGGGTGAATTCAGAGAGATTTGGGTAAATTGGGGAAAGGTCGGTTAAATTGGCCCAAAAATGGGGAAAAATGGGGTAATTATTCAAAATGGAGTAAATGGGCAAAAATGGGGTAAATTGACACAGAAATTGAGTTCATCTCTACACGGTGCTCCACCTCTGCCTCCTGGGGAAATGGGAATTCAGCCAGATTTGGGGTAAATGGGGAAAGGTCACAGATTGGCCTGAAAATGGAAAAAAATAAAATTGGCCCAAAATGCAATGGCAAAACAATGGGTTAAATTGACATAAAATTGGTTTTATTCCGCCATCTGGTGCTCCACCTCTGCCTCCTGGGGAAAATTGGGGAATTCAGCCAGATTTGGGGGAAATGGGGGAAAATTTAATTAAATTGGCTTCAAAACGGGAAAAAAATGGGGTAAATTAAAAATTGAAAAAAATGGGGTAAATTGATGGAAAATTGACTTATCTCCACCCGGTGCTCCACCCTGCTTCCTGGGGAAAATGGGGAATCTAGAGAGATTTGGGTAAATGGGGGAAAGGTCGGTTAAATTGGCCTAAAAACGGGAAAATAAAATTGGGTAAATTGGAAGAAAAAAATGTAAATTGGACATAAAAATTGGTTTCTATCTCGCCACACGGTGCTCCACCTCTGTATTCTGGGGAAATGTGAATTCAGAGAGATTTAAAATTGGGGAAAATTCGGTTAAGTTGGCCTGAAAATGGGAAAAAAATGGGCAAATTGGCCCAAAAATAGTAAATGGGCAAAAATGTATGTAAATTGACATAAGAATTGGTTTTATCTCTGCCACCTGGTGCTCCACCTCTGCCTCCTGGGGGAAAATGGGGTGAATTCAGCCAGATTTGGGTAAATGGGGGAAAATTTAATTAAATTGGCTCAAAAACGGGAAAAAAATGGGGTAAATTGATGGTAAAATGGGGCAAAAATCAGGAAAATTGCAGAAAAAATTGGGTTTAATTGGGTAAGTTGCAGAAAAAAATGGGTCAAGTTATGTAAATTGCAGGAAAAATGAATTAGAATTGGCTCAAAACGGAAAAAAATGTAAAATTGGGTAAATTGAAAAAAATGGGGTAAATTGATGGAAAATTGATCTCATCTCCGCCACCCGGTGCTCCACCTCTGCTTCCTGGGGGAAAATGGGGAATTCAGAGAGATTCGGGTAAATGGGGGAAAGGTCAAGCTAAATTGGCTACAAAAACGGGAAAAAAAATGGGGTAAATTGGGTAAATTGGAAGAAAAATGGGGTAAATCTGACGGATAAATTGGCTTCATCGCCGCACGGTGCTCCAATGCACTCTGCCTCCTGGGGGAAAATTGGGGGAATTCAGGAGAGATTTGGGTAAATTGGGGAAAATTCGAGTTAAGTTGGCCCGAAAATGGGGAAAAAAATGGGCAAATTGGCCCAAAATATGGAGTAAAATGGGCAAAAAATGGCGTAAATTGACATAAGAACTGGTTTTATCTCCGCCACCCGGTGCTCCACCTCTGCCTTCCTGGGGAAATGGGGTGAATTCAGCCAGATTTGGGTAAATGGGGAAAAATTAGGTTAAACTGGCACAAAAATGGGAAAAAATGGGGTAAATTGGGTAAATTGAAGAAAAAATGGGGTAAATTGATGGAAAATTGACTTCATCTCCGCCACTCGGTGCTCCACCTCTGCCTCCTGGGGGAAAATGGGGTGAATTCAGAGAGATTTGGGTAAATGGGGAAAATTGAATTAAATTGGCTCAAAAATGGGAAAAAAATGGGGTAAATTGGTCTAAAAATGGGTGAAATGGACAGAAAAATGGGAGTAAATTGACACAGAAATTGAGTTTCATCTCTGCCACTCTGTGCTCCACCTCTGCCTCCTGCATCAGAAAATGGGGTGAATTCAGCCAGATTTGGGAAAATTGGGGAAAATTAGGTTAAATTGACACAAAAATGGGGTAAATGGACAAAAAAAGTGGGGTAAATTGACATAAAAGTTGACTTCATCTCTATCACGTGGTGTTCTACCTCTGCCTCCTGGGGGGAAAATGGGGTGAATTCAGCCAGATCTGGGTAAATTGGGAAAAGTTCGGTTAAATTGACCCAAAAATGGAAAAAAAAATGGGTTAAATTGACATAAAAATTGACTTCATCTCCACCACTCGGTGCTCCACCTCTGCCTCCTGGGGGAAAATGGGGGGAATTCAGCCAGATTTGGGTAAATCGGGAAAGGTCAGTTAAATTGGCCCGAAAATGGAAAAAAATGGGTAAATTGGGTAAATTGAAGAAAAAATGGGTTAAATTGACATAAAAATTGGTTTTATCTCTGCCACCTGGTGCTCTACCTCTGCTTCCCTGGGGAAAATTGGTGGAATTCAGCCAGATTTGGGTAAATGGGGAAAGGTCGGTTAGTTTGGCACAAAATGGGTAAATTGGCAAAAATGGGTGAAATGGGCAAAAATGGGAAATTGATATAAAATTGACTTCATCTCACCGCTTACTGTGCTCCACCTCTGCCTCCTGGGAAAATGGGGGAATTCAGCCAGATTTGGGTAAATTGGGGAAAAGGTCGGTTAAATTGGCTCAAAAGTGGGAAAAAAATGGGATAAATTGGGTAAATTGAAGAAAAACAATGGGTTAAATTGACATAAAATTGGTTTGACTCTGCCACCTGGTGCTCCACCTCCGCCTCCTGCACCAAAAATGGGAATGAATTCAGCCAGATTTGGGAAAATTGGGGAAAGTCGAGTTAAATTGGCACAAAAGTGGGAAAAATGGGGTAAATTGGGTAAATTGAAGAAAAATGGAGTTAAATTGACACAGAAATTGACTTGCATCTCCCCACCTGGTGCTCTCACCTCTGTCTCCTGGGGAAAGTGGGGTGAATCAGCCGGATTTGGGTAAATTGGGAAAATTCAGTTAGATTGGCTCAAGGGAGTGGGGTAAATGGGCAACAAAATGGGTTAAATTGACACGAAATTGACTTCTCATCTCCCACCTGGGGCTCCACCTCCACCTCCTAGGGGAGGAAATAGAGGCAAAAATGGGTTAAATGGGCCAAAAAATGATTTAAATGGAAAAAAAACGGGTTAGATTGGGTAAATTGTAGAAAAAAATGGGTTAATTAGAAAAAAATAGCTTGAATTAGAAAAAAAAATGGGTTAAAAGACAGGAAACTCACTGAAATCGACCCAGAAATCTGTTGTATGTACCAAGAACACAGTTTAAACTGACTCGAGAATCAGGAAAATTGGCAAAATAATGGGCTAAATCAGCCTCAAAAATCGGTTCAATTGACACAAAAATCATTTTGACTGATAAGAGGATGGAGTTAAATAGCACAAAAATGAGTTATGTTGATGCCAAAACTGGTAAGACTGACACAAAATTAGTTAAAACCACCCAGAACTTGGCGAGACGAACCCAAAAATCAAAGAAATTGTCCCAAAAACCGGCGAGCTCAACCTAAAAACTGCTGAAAGTCACCCAAAAGTTGGTGAAAACCCCTTCAAACTCCTCCCATAAACCCCCCCCAAACCCCCTGCCAAACCTCCCCAAGTCGTCTTCAAACCCCCCTCAAATCCCCTCTAACCCCTCAAATGCCCTCTAACCTCCTCTCTCAAATCCCCATCCCTAACCCTCCAAACTTCTCAATGCCCT
>NW_026087166.1:0-7375 GCF_022539395.1 Myiozetetes cayanensis | reverse complement strand
CCTTTCTTTTTCCTTTCTTTCTCTTTCTTTTTGTTTCCTTTTTCTTTCTTTTTTCTTTCATTTCTCTTTTTTCCTTTTTTCTCTCTTTTCTTACATTTTTTTCTTTCTTTTCTCTTTTTCCTTTTTTCTTTCTTTTTTCTTTTTTTCTCTTTTTTCTTTTCCTTTTTTTCTTTTCTTATTTTCCTTCTTTTTTTTGTTTTATTTTCCTTTTTTTTTCTTTTTTCTTTTATTTTTTCCCTCTTTTTTCCTTTTTTCTTTCTTTTTTCTTTGTCTTTTTTCCTTCTTTTTTTCTCACTTTTGTCATTTTTTCATTTTTATTTTTTTCTATTTTTTTCTCTTTTTTCTTTTTTTTCCTTTTTTCCCTTTTTTTAATCTTTATTCCATTTTTGTTGGTTTTTTTTCTTTTTTCCTTTTGTAATTTATTTCTCTTTTTTCCATTTTTCGTTTTTTTCTTTCTTTTTTTTTCTTTTTTTATTTCTTTTTTTCTTTTCTCTTTTCCCCTTTATTTCTTTCTTTTCCAATTTTTCCGTTTTTCTTTCTTTTTTCATTCTTTTCTCTTTTTTCCTGCCCTGTGTTGGCTGTGGCTGTGACCCCGTGGCAGGCCCAGGGTGGAGCAGAGTCCTGCTGGGGACCTGTGGCCCCTGCAGAGAAACCCCCGCGCTGCAGCGACTCGTCCCGGGTAGGACTTGTGAGCCCGGGAAGGGACCCACGGCGGGGCAGCTCCTCTGGGAAGGACTGCACCCCATGGAGGAGGGACCCAAGGGACAGCAGAGCAGCAAGAACTGCTGCCCCAGGGAGGGACTCACGCTGGAGAAGCCCATCAGGGACTGTCTCCCGTGGGAAGGGACCCCACGGAAACAGGGGAAGGACTCAGAGCCATCACCCCCCCTGTAGCCCAGGGGGAAGACTTTGGTCATGCAGGTTGTGCCCCTGCAGATACAGAAGAGCATTGGAGTGCAGAGACCCCTTCACCCCCATGGAGAAGGGACCCCCAGGACAGTGGATTGGGAAGAGCTGCGGTTCAAGAGATGGACTCACTTTAACAGCGGCAAAAGACACATCTGGCTGGGACCTTTTTGCCCTTCCCCGACCTCTGCCCTGCTGGGGGGAGGAGGGAGAACATGCAAGGAAGGAGGGGGGAAGGTGTTTGTTTAGGACTGGTTTATTTCTCACTTTTTAATTTTTATCCTGTTAGCAACAAATTTAAGTTCTATCCCCATTTTCAGTCTAGTTTGCTCATTAGTAAATGAGTCTCTCAGTTCTTATCTCTACTCAGAAATTCTTTAACTGTTTTTTTTTTTCCTCTCCTATGTGGAGCTGCAGAGAAGGGGAGAGGGGGGAGTGAATGGAGCAGTTCTTGGTGGGTATTTGAAATCTGGCCAAGGTCAAAACCCCTCCACCCCCACTATGGTTACAGACAGTGCCAGCACATCCTGGTCACCCCAGTCATTCCCAGTCACTCCCAGTTGCCCCAGGAAGGGCAGAGACAAAAAGGGACATTGTCATCACAGGGCAAAGAACATCTTTGACTGCAGGGCAGGACATCCTCTTCAGCAGACCTGTGGAGACACAAATATCCCAACTCTGCCTCGCCAGTCACGGGTGAGGTTCCTCATGGAGACATTTGACAGAGGCAGCAGAGACACAGAGGATGATCCTGCTCAAAGGCAACCCTCCAAAATCCCAAGAGCAGAAATTCCTGAAGGATTACCACAGGCAAGAAAAGCAGCACTGGAGAAAGGAGCAAGTCAAGGCAATGCAATGTGAACTTCAGGAGCCAGGACCTCTCATACAACTGTTCATCCTGAGCCTCCTCTGGCGGTCCAGCCTTCAACTGATGACAAAACAGAGCACGATCCAAAGCCATCACATTTGAACCCAGTGGCACAAAGGGTTGGTGTTCATCTTCAGGCAACTAACAGAGAAAGCTACAGAAAAACTGGAAAATCTGGAAAAGTGCCAAATTCAGTTACCTGTGACTCCTGGCTTGATGGACAGCAATCACTTCATTGCTCCTGGTCCAGGGTTTTATCTCATTCACCTCCCACTGGGAGTGGTTAAGCCAATCAAGGCAGAGCAGCTGCAGTCACTCCTCAATCACACACAGGCCGGCCCATCACACCCCCCACACCCAGACCTGGGAGTCTGCACTTACCCCACACTCCCCCCACGAGCTCAGCTCCGTCCCTGCACCCTAAACCAAGGCTTTAGAGAAACAAGACAAGGCCATCGAGACATTTCCCAGGCCTTCCTGTTCTTGTTCTCACCTTTGGCTTTCTACAGTTACCCCCCCTATGATCCCGGTCACTCCCAGGATATCCTGGTTTCGTCCAGCATATACCCAGTCATTCCCAGTTACTTCCAGTTGCTTTCAGATGATCCCAGATTCCCTCAGTTGCTCCCAATAGTCCAAACTGTGATCCCAGTTGCTTCTAATATGATCCCAGTTGCCCCAGTTGTGGTCTCAGTCCCCCCCAGCATGGTTCCAGTATCTTCCAGTTGCTCCCAATATACCCCCAGTTGGCTCCAAGGGTGGGCCCAGGCACTCCCAGTAACCCCCAGTAAGGTTCCACTCACACTCCTGTAATGCCAGTCTCTCCAGTATGATCCCAGTGTGATCCCAGCCACCCCCAGTATGCTTCCAGTCACATACAGTATGATCCCAGTCAGTCCCACTATAATCCCAGTCACTCCCAGTATGATCCCAGTTGCTCCATCCCAGGCCTGTGCTCTGCAACATCTCCATCAGTGATTTGGACACAGCCCTGGAAGGGACACTGAGCAAGCCTGGAGATGACACAAAACTGGGAGGATCTGCTGAGTCCCCCGAGGGCAGGGAGGCCCTGCAGAGACACCTGGACAGATCCGAGGGCTGGGAATCTCCAACCATGGGAAGTTCCCCAGGGGGAAGGGCCGGATTCTCCCCTGGGATGGGGCAACCCCAGCTGGACGGACACCCTGGGAATGAGAGGCTGGGAAGCAGTGCCGGGAAAGGGCCCTGGGGGTGCTGGTGGGTGCCAGTTGTCCCTGAGTCAGCAGTGCCCTGGCAGCCAGGAGGGCCAAGCCTGTGCTGGGGGCATCAGGGAGGGGATTGTCCCACTCCGCTCTGCCCTGGGGCGGCCTCACCTCAACATTGGGGCAGTTTGGGGGGACACGATGAAAGGCAAAGATTGAGCCATTGGAGAGTGTCCAAAGGAGGTCACGAGGATGGGGAAGGGCCTGGAGGGGAAGCTGTGTGAGGACACTGAGGGCACTTGGGGTGTTCAGCTGGAGAAGAGGAGACTGAGGGGAGACCTCACTGCAGTCACAACATCCTGGGCAGGGGCAGAGGAGGGGCAGCCCTGAGCTCTGCTCTGTGGGGACCAGGGACAGGACTGAGGGAATGGCCTGGAGTTGTGTCAGGGCAGGGTTAGGCTGGATCTTGGAAAAAGATTCTTTCCCCAGAGGGTGATTGAGCACTGAACAGGCTCCCCAGGGCAGTGGGCACAGCACCAAGGCTGACAGAGCTCAAGGAGTGTTTGGATGATCCTCTCAGGCTCATGGTTTGAGCCTTGGGGATGGTCCTGTGCAGGGCTAAGGGCTGGACTGGATGATCCTTGGGAGTCCCTTCCAATTTAGCCTATTCTGTGACTCTGTGATTATCAACCCTGTGTTCAGCACAAATCCAAAACACAGCCCTGCACTGAACATGGGAAGAAATTTAACTGGACTCCCCCTGAAACCAGCACACACATTATGGGCTCTCACACAAACATCCCCCAGTCCATTTGTCACCTGGAACCAGTGACTCTGAGTTCCTGCATCCCCAGCCCCAAGGAAGGTTTCCTTGTCTGCTCATTCCTCCACACTCTCTTCTCAGTGACGGAATCTTAATCAGACAAGCCCCTGGGAATAATTTCCTTCCAAGTCTTTAATTCTGTGGTTAATTATTCAGATCTCCGAAGTGCAATGCAAGTGAATATACTGTATTATTTAAACAATGAATAAAGATGTCTTTTTTTGTGACCTGTTTACTTTTTTACCGTTTTTATATTGATATCATCAATCCTCAGTCAATATTGATCCCAAGTACCTCCTAATTCAGTCTGAATTGATACAAAAATGAAGACACTTTGTTTCTGACAATCCATCAGATTTTATCCCTATCCCCACACCACCATTCCCTCATCCAACCCCTGGGACTCAAAGCAGCCTTGGGTAAATCTGAGCTTCCTCCACTAAAGGCTGGACCTGCAGGTTTCAGCTCCTTGGCACCAACTCCCCCCTGCTTGGCTTGGAGAAAGAGCTGCACAACACAGTGGATTTCTGTGGGTGGGTTTTGGTAGCAGGGAGGCTGCAGGGGTGGTTTCTGTTGGAAGCTGCCAGAAGCTTCCCCTGCCCCGTGGAGCCAATGCCAGCTGCTCCAGGACGGACTTGCTGCCGCTGGCCAAGACCGAGCCCATCAGGAGCAACAGGAACAGCTCTGGGATAACAGATTTAAGGGCCAGAAGGAATTGCAGCCAGGGAAGAGTGGAGTGAGAACATGGGAACAGCAATGCAGACCCCAAAGGTGGCAGTCAGAAGGAGGGGCAGGAGGGTGCTCCAGGACGACTCGGAGCTGAGGCCCCTGCAGCCCCTGGGGGAGCATCATTGGGGTGCAGAGATCCCCCTGCAGCCCCTGGAGGCTCCCACGCTGGAGCAGGGGGATGCAGGAAGGAGGCTGTGACCCCGGGGCAGGCCCAGGATGGAGCAGGTCCTGGCAGGGACCTGCAGCCCGTGCAGAGGGAAGCCCAGGCTGGAGCAGGTTTTTCCCAGCAGGACTCGTGGCCCCTGTGGGGGACCCACGCTGGGTCAGCTCATCCCTGAAGGACTGACCCCATGGAGGAGGGACCCACGGGACAACAGGGTGGGAAGAGCTGCTGCCCGAGGGATGGACTCACTGGAGAGGTCTATTCAGGACTGTCCCCCGTGGGAGGGACCCCACGAGAGCAGGGAAGGATCCAACTCCTCTCCCTGAGCAGTGACAGAAACAACAACTGACTGTAAGCCCCCATTGCCATCCCCCTGCACTGCTGGGGAGAGGAGGGAGAAGGTGAAAGGAGGGGTGTAGGGGAAGGTGTTTTTCAGACTGTTTTATTTCTCACTCTTTGGCTTTTATCCTCCTAGTAATAAATTTAAGTGCTATCCCTACTTTGAGTCTGTTTTGCCCGTTAGGAAGTGACTTTCTCCACACCCTGATCTCTACTCAGGAATCCTCAGCTGGTTTTTTTTCTCTCCTCTGTGGAGTTCCAGAGGGAAGGGGGAGGTAGCAGCTTTTAGTGGGTGCTTGAAATCCAACCAGGGTCAACCCACTAAACCAACCCATGTGCTTGAGGCCCTTTTGTGATGTCACAGCCTACCCTCTCCATTCTGGAATAGCCCTTGGCAACCAAAGAACCAACACCCCACAAGGTCAGAATGCAGCCCCACCCATGTGCCCCTTTAGGATGTCCTGACCTGACCTCTCCATTCTGGAACAGCCCCTGGAAACCAAAGAACCAACGCCCCACACCCCCACAGTGCAGCCCCACCCATCTGCCAGGGGACTCTTTGGGAAGTCACGGCCTTTCCCCCAGGAAAGAAAGCCTGTAACCTTCGGCTTTCAGGTGCAGTTGGTGGGCCACCCTGGGCACTCCATGGGCACCAAGAGCTTTCTGTCCTGGCACCTTTTGTCTGGCAGGAATCTTTGTCCAGGTTCAAATTTGGCAGTCGGACTGACAATTCCAGCACGGGGCTCCTGCAAGTGAACGACAGCCCTGCCCTCCAGGAAAGAAACCCCTTCCCCTCGGTCTCTTTTCCTCTTCCTTCAAATACAACCTGCAGGGCAGCTTTCTACCATCTCTTCTCTTGGGAATTGTGAAGAGAGACCCGCTCCCATGTTTAACACCTCAGGCAAAACCACCCTGTTAACACCTTTCCCAACCTTCCCCATCCTTTCCCAAAGCTGAGATGTGGAAAGAACAAGTGCCCTTATCCCTGGCTGTGCTGTTGTTCTGGGACTCTCTTCCCTCCAGCTCTGCACACAGGCACTGCCCCTGCAGCTCCAGAGAAGGGCTGAAGAAGCATCTTCAACACAGAAATCAGGGCAGGTGTATCAGGGATTGTTGATATTTTTTGGTCTGTGTTTGGACCAGCCACCTGCAAAAGTTTTGTTCTTTGCCTGCCAAATTTACTGAGAAACGGGAGCTTCGTCCTTGGAGAGACAATTTCTTGTATAAACTGTTTTAATTGCTGCTCTGTGATCGGCTGGTTGTCTGTAGAGGACATTTGAAGGAGAAACTGAAGAGGAGAGGATGAAGTAAAGCCCCCGGACCCAAATAGATCAGACCCCTTGAGTGAAGCAGCGCAAGTGCGAGGGGAATCCCCACGTTCTCCCGCATGGCTGAAGGGGGCACTCACAGAACGGGGCAGGGACCGAGGGCCTCTGGCTGGGCGGTGCTGCCACACCGGCCCAGGGAGACGTCCCCGGCTCATTGGATAAAAATGCAGGTGGCTCATGCTCGGGGCTCTCAAGCTTCACAGGAAGGACAACGTTGCCTTTTGTGGAGACGCCGCTATCTTTGTGAGCTCCAAGGTTGCAGCCTCTGCTGTGGGGAGTTCTGGTTATCCTGGGGTCGGTAAGACAATGTTGTAAAACACAGCTGAGTGAGTGGGGGTTTCTCTGAGGGCTCAGTTCACTCCTCTCCTTTCCTGTCTCTCAGGTTCCCATTTACTTGGCCACTTTCTGTAATAAATATTGGGTTTCATGTTGAGCTTTCAGCAGTGTCTTGGTTTTCATTCTCAGCATCCTCACAGACTCACCCCGTTACAGGGACTCAGAATGAAAATTCCAGCAAATGTATTTAGACTCCAATCAAATGCATTTCCACCCAGGAAGGAAAGCATTTACCCTCCATCTCTCTTGTGCAATTGGTGAGCTGCCGTGGTCCGTAATGAACACATGAGGGCTGCAGGGTTCGAAGCACAGGGTAGCAGATCCTGGGCAGATCTTCTTTTATTCAAAATGGGGGGCTTTTATAGGGCAAGCTGAGGAGGGTTCTGGAAAAAGGGAGTGGATATGTAAAACTAGGAGGGGTTAACATGAACATGTAACAGGGAGTTGGGTACGTGACCACGAGGTAACTTGGAAGGGATATGATTGGGTAGGACACAGACATTGCAGTGAGTTGTCCAGTAAGAGAGTAGTAAACAGTCCAAAGGAGAAAACTTTACAGCAACACAGGGGAACATGCCTGAACATGCCCTGAAACAATAGCATCAACTTAACTATAGGTTTTAACCAAACAGTCCCTGCAAACAATCCATTAGACAAAGGTAAAGTCACTGCTCTTCTCCTCAAGAAACTCTTCCAGAGCAG
>NW_026087165.1:0-7297 GCF_022539395.1 Myiozetetes cayanensis | reverse complement strand
CCCTGTGCCCAGGACACGCCCTGTCCTGCCCCTCTCAGCAGCACTCCAGTGCCCATCTCTCCTAGACATGTTTTGTCCACATTGGGACCCACCCTTCTTCCAGGGTCAGCCATTCCTCTCTGGATCTGGATCCTGTGCTGTGTCCTCACAGTGCTCAAGGGCTGTGCTGCCATTGCCCTGCTCTGCTTTGCTCAGCCCCTACTCCCTCCTCAGACACAGCCCTGTGGAACTTCATAGAATCACACTGAATCTTCCAAGTTGGAAGGGACCCACAAGGATTATCGAGTAATCCTCTACCAAAAATCCCCCTCAAAAAAGGAAACAGTCGGGTATTCTTGGATTTTTGGCGCGATTCCAATCCCGGTCAGCAGGGGCCGCTGTTGGATCACCGGAGGGGTAGAGCCTGCAGGGGCTCCCTGACAAGGGCGATTTTCGCCCCACACACCGAGAAGGGCAAGAGAAAGGGGATGTTTCTGCCTCATCCAAGGAGAAGGGTCAGGTGAAATGTCCCCCGAGCAGCTCTCTGTCTTCCAGGAGTTTTAACCAAAACCTGCTGCACGGGGCTCCTGTGGGGACATCAAACCCAGCCCACATATGCAGACCTTTTCTAAAACTTTAAGGCAAACCTCTACCTACCAACTGATAACAATTTTGGTGCAGGAACAGATGTGACCCTGTGACCTCACATGGTATTTTACTGCTCCAATGGCATGGGCCTTTCACAGTCAGCCCTGGGCTAAAAATTACTTTTGACTGGGATTTACACACAGTTTCCTTTGGACACAGGGGATGGAGATGTCTTCACTCGAGGGGCTCATGTCTCCATGTCCACTCCAGGGAATAGGTTTAATCTGGATTTATCCATTAGACATTGTCAATACATGTGCGAGTCACAAAGATGCTTTGGGATCAAGGCATCCAGAACACATTTGTGATGGGCCTGGGCCTGGTGGAAGGGCTGGGTGTGGACATGTTGGCATGGCCAGGGTTTGTGGGGAGGTGTTGCCCTGTCAAGCCAAGTGAGACCAAGAACATCCCCAAGCAGGACATTTGCAATGGCACATGTTCCATCCCATCCACACAAGAGTCACTCAGGGTGTATAAAACAGGACAAAGTAGATGCCTCCACAGAATCTTCTGCTGCCATTCCCTTGGGATATGGAAGACAGGTGGGATGGCATTCTGGGGTAGTGAGGCATTAGTTCTTTAGTGTTCAGGGACCTTTCGTAATGGAGAGGATAGACCATGATGTTTCTCTTTGGTTTCCAGTTGTCATTCAGGAATGGAGAAGATAGGCCATGACATCCCAAAAAGGCCCAGGGTACACAGGTGGGCTCTGCTGTGGGGATGTAGGGCACTGGTTCTTTGGTTGCCAACGTCCACAGTCAAATGGAGGGGATATGCCCTGACATCACAGATGGGCACATGGCACATGGATTGGGCTACACTGTGGCATGGGAGCCGTTGGTTCCTTGGTTTCCAGGCACCATTGTGGAATGGAGAGAACAGGCTGTGAAATCAGAATGGGACCCATGGCACATGGGTTGGGCTGTACTCTGGGTGGGATGCGTTGGTTCTGTGGTTTCCAGGGGCCAATCCAGAATGGAGAGGATAGGCTGTGACATCATAAAGACTCTCATGTGTCGTGGTTTTGCCCACCAGCCCATCCCTGGGGCTGAGGATGGTTTTGTCCAGGTGATTTCCGGACAAAAAACCAATGAAACAGTTCAGTGACGCCTTTGCTAATTACATCTTTAAGAAAACGGAAGAGAAGGTGGTGACGCAGTTGAAATTAGGAGCAGCAGCCATGTAGAAGGGTAGCGGGCCCGAGGAGGGCCAAGGCCCCCTCCTCCCCCGGCTTGGGTCGGGGGGGGCAGGTGCAGCACTGAAACCTCCCTTCTCTCTTGTGAGAGAATGAAGAAAAAAAAGTTTAAAAGTCGAACTGCTTAGATGAGAAACCGCTGCAGAAGAATTCCAGCCATGAGATAACAGAATTTCCAAGGTCAAAGCTGCAGTCGCAGGAGAGAGAAGAAAAGTTCGAAGAGGGGAGAGCTGCTTTTTCTCTTTTTCGCTCTCCCTCCCTTCAGCAGGGTAAAGACTGAAAAATAAAATCCCTGCCACCTGTAGAAGTTTGTTGGGGTGAAGAAGACCCCCCATGCGGCTCACAGAGGAGTTTGTGAATGCACCAGAGATTTGTGACTTTAACAGAGAGAAAGCCTTATGCTGGAGCAGGAGCGGCTCAGATGAGGCAGAGTCCTGTTAAAGACTTTGTAACCCTCGAAGGGGATGATGCTTATGCTGGAGCGAGACGGCTCAGATAAGCTCGGAATCTCAGTGAGAGATCCATGCTGCTAGTGCTGGAGATTTGTGACCCTGAGAGAACCTACGCTGGAGCAGAAAACGGCTCAGGTGGGATATTGAGATCCGAGTAGAGAAGAAAAGTTCGAAGGGGGGAGAGCTGCTTTTTTCTCCCTTTTGCTCTCCCTCCCTTCAGCAGGGTAAAGACTGAAAAATAAAACCCTGCCACTTGTGAAAGTTTTTTGGGGTGAAGAGACCCCCCATGCGGCTCATAGAGGAGCTTGTGGATTCACCAGAGATTTGTAACTTTAACAGAGAGAAAGCCTTATGCTGGAGTAAAAGCAGCTCAGATGAGGCAGAGTCCTGTTAAAGACTTTGTGACCCTCGAAGGGATCGATGCTTATGCTGGAGCGAGATGGCTCAGATAAGCTTGGGATCTCAGTGAGAGATCCATGCTGCTGCTGTTGAAGATTTATAACCCTGAGGGGGATGACGACCTACACTGGAACAGAGAAGACGGTTCGGGTAGGGATGTTGAAGATTTATGACCCTGAGGGGAATGAGGGAACCTACGCTGGAGCAGAAGATGGCTCAGGTGGGATATTGGGATCCGAGTAAGGGATCCAGACTAGACCCATGCCGAGAAGTCAATCAAGGACTGTTCTCCCATGGGGAGGGACCTCCATAGGGAAACAGGGGTGAACTCTTAAACCATTATCCCCTGTAACCCTGTGGAAGAAAATCCATAGTAAGCAAGTGTCCCCTTGCAAGCCTATGGAAGAAGACCCTTCAGGACCTGGGTAACCCTCAACCTTCAGTTTTAACCCAGGAGGGGGGTAGGCCCAGCCCTGAAGGCCAACACAGAATGAGAGAGAGATAAAGAAGTTCCAGCTGCGACGAAAGTGCTGCAGAGTTACTGGAGAGAGAGAGAGCTGGAATTCTGAGAACAGAAAAGGACTGTTTCTCCTCCTTGGACTGATATAAAGGGAGGTGGGGGGAGAAGTATCTTCTATAAATACATAATACCTTTTACTTAAGTAAAATTATTGTAGATATAATTCTTTAGTTTTAGTTTGTTAATAATAAACACTCATACCTTTTTTTTTTAATTCAGTCTCTTTTGTCTGCATAAACCTTCTCTCAACTAATAGTAATTGTATGGGGGGTATAAAAGTAAATTGAGCCAGGGCAAAACCACGACACCATGGTAGACATGTTGGGCTGCATTCTTGGGGTGTGAGGCATTAGTTCTTTGGTGGCCAGGGACCATTCTGGAATAGAGATGATTGGCCGTAAAATCACAACTAGGCCAATGGCAAAAAGGAAAGGCTGCAATGTGTGGTTGTGGTGCATTGGTTCTTTGGTTTTCAGGCATCATTCTGGAAGGGAGAGGGTAGGTCATGACATCACAAAGTCAACCATAGAACATTCTTGGGGCTGCAGTGAGGGGGTGTGCACTGCAGCACCACTCAGGAAAGAAAGCCCTGAGCCTCTGAAGTTGCTGTGCCACTCTTGGCACTGCAAAAAGAGCAAGAGCTTTGAGTGCGGGCACCTTTGTCTGGGAGGTGTCTTCGTCCGTACTTAACCCTAGACTTAAAAAATACTATCAATCTGAACCCAATGCTAAACCCTAACCCTAACTCTTACTCTAACCAAAGCTTTACCTAAACCCTAATCATAACCTAACCTTAACCCTAGCTGTAACCCTAACCATAAGCATAGCCCCTAACACTGATCATAACCCTGACTCACCATCTATCTAGTTCACTTGTTGCACCACTCTGGGCACTACTGGAGGAGCAAGAGCTGTGTATGCAGGAACCTTGGGCTGGGAGGTATCTTCGTCCGGACTGAACCATAGACTTAAACTTAAAAAAAAAATCTAAACCGGAACCTAATGCTAAACCCTCAACCCTAATTGCAACCCTATCCCTTATTCTAACCCAAAAGTTACCTAACCCCTAACCCTAACCATAACCCTAAACTGAAACCTAGCCATAACCAAAACATCACCTAAACCCTAACCTTAACCCTATCCCTTTCTCCAACCCAACCATTACCTAAGCCCTAACTCTAACCTAAACCTAACTTTAAACCTAACCCTAACCCTTACACTAACCCTCACCTTTAATCATAGCCCCCAACACTTACCCCTACCCTGACTCACCATCTACCCAGTGCAGTTGGAGTGCCTCTCTCAGCACTGGATAAAGAGGAAGAGTTTTCTGTGCGAGTCCCTTTGGTCAGGGAGTTTTCTTCGTCCTTATGGAATTTTGGCTGTCAGACGGCAGTTTCAGCCCAGCGTCCCAACAAGCGAATGACTGGCATTGCACCCGGGAAAGAAAGCCCTGATCCTCTGTCTCTCCAGTGCAGTTGTTCTGTCATGCTCGGCACTATACAAAGAGGAAGAGCTGTGTATGCAGGCACCTTTGGACTGGGAAGTATCTTCGTATATACTGAACCCTACACCTAACCTTAAAAAAAATCTAAACCTGAACCTAATGCTAAACCCTAAACCCAAACTGTACCCCTATCCCTTACTCTAACCCAAATGTTGCCTAAAATCTAACCCTTACCCCTAACCCTTACCCCTAACCCTAAAACCTAAGCATAAAAATAACCCTAAACCTAACCCTAAACCCTAACCCCACACCCAAACCCTAAATCCTACATCCTAACCCAAACCCAAACCCTAAACCCTAAACCTAACCCTAACCCTAACCCTAAACCCTAACACTAACGCCTAAGCCCTAACTCTAACCCTAAAACCTAAGCCTAAACCTAACCCTAACCCTAATGAAAGGGACATTGGTGACATCACTGGGGACGAGTGTCATCACTGGGGATTGGTGAAAACAAAGAGACAGCTGTGATGTCACAGGGACATTGGTGACATCACATGGGACATCAGTGACATCACAAGTACATGGCTGACATCAAAGAGGCATCAGTGATACCATTGGGGATATTAGTGACATCACAGGGACACGGGTGACATCATTGAGTACCAGTGACATCACAGGGGACTGATGAAAACAAAGGGACAGGTGTGGTATCACAGAGAAATCAGTGACATCACAGGGGAAATTGGTGATTTCACAAGGACAGGTGACATCACAGTGACACCAGTGATATCATCAAGGACAAGGGTGACATCACAGGGGACAGAGGTGACATCAAAGGGACATGGGTGACATCACTGGGGACCAGTTACATCACAAGGGATCGGTGACAAAAAAAGAAAACCCTGATGTCACAGGGAAATCAGTGAAATCATGGGGACATGGAGCCACCTCTGAGGACAGTGGTGACACCACAGGGACAGCAGTGACATCATTGGAAACCAGTGACATAACAGGGGACTGGTAACAGCAATGGGAAAGCCGTGATGTCACAGGGACATCAGTGACATCACAGGAAACATGGTGACTGCACAAGGCCAGGGGTGATATCAGAGAGACACTGTGACATCATCAGTGACATCAGTGACAGCCGTGATATAACAGGGACATTGATGACATCACAGGGGTCTGGTGACATCACAAGGATATCGGTGACATCACGAGGTCAAAGTGCCACCGCTGGGCACAGTGTTGACACCACAAGGACAGCAGTGACATCATTGGGGACCAGTGACATCACAGGGGACTGGTGACAACAAAGACACAGCTGTGATGTCACAGGAACATCAGTGAAGTCACAGAGGACCGGGGTAACATCGCAGAAGCACCAGTGACATCATTAGGGACAATGGTGACATAACAGAAGACATTGGTGACATCACAGGGAAAGCAATCGTTATTGTGGACCAGTGACATCACAGGGGACTGTTGAAAACAAAGTGACAACCGTGATGTCTCAGGGGATATCACTGACATAACAACAACACGGGTGACACCACAGAGACAACAGTGACATCATCTAGGACACTGGTGACATCACAGGGGACAGTGGTGCCATCACAGGATGTCGATGACATCACTGGGGACCAGAGACATCACAGGGGAGTGTTGAAAGCAAAGGGACAACCCTGATGTCACAGGGACATTGGTGACTTTACAGGGACAGGGTTGACATTACAGAGACACCGTGACTTGATCGGGGACATTGCTGATGTCTCAGGGGACAGTGGTGACATCACTGGGGACCAGTGACATCATAAGGGACTGTTGAAACAAAAGGGACAGCTGTGATTTCACAGGGACATTCCTGACATCAGTGACATGATGGGGACTTGGTGCCAGGACTCAGCACAGTGGTGACATCACAGAGACACCAGTGACATTAACGGTGACACTGGTAGTATCACAGGGAGATGGGTGACATCATTGGGGACCAGTTACATCACAGGTTACATTACAGTTACAACAAAGGAACAGCTGTGATGTCACAGGGACATCAGTGACATCACAGTGGAAAGCGGTGACATAATGGGAATATCTGTGACATCATTGGGGACACAGGGACCACCCCTGGGGCACCACTGACATCACAGGGGACAGTGGTGACACCCGTGAGGACAGCAGTGACATCACTGGAGACCAGTGACATCATAGGGACATTGGTGACATCATTGGGGACCAGTGACATCTCAGGGACATAGGTGCCTCTCACAGGACATGGGGACAGCGGTGACATCACAAGGGACAGTGGTAACACCTGTGGGGTCAGCAGTGACATCAACAAACACCAGTGACCTTACAGGGACAGCAGTTATGTCACAGGGACTTTGGTGACATCATTGGAGACAAGTGACACCACAGGGGTCTGGTGACATCACTGGAGACAGCGGTGACATCACAGGGACAGGGGTTCCACCCCTGGGATAGCAGTGCCATCAAAGGGACAGCAGTGACATCACAGGGGTCTGGTGACATCACAGGGACATGGTGCTACCGTTGGGGTCACTGGTGACGTCACAGGGACTTCAGTGACATCATTGGGGAACAGTGACATCGCTGGGGAATCATAGAATCATAGAATTAACTGGGTTGGAAGA
>NW_026087164.1:0-7304 GCF_022539395.1 Myiozetetes cayanensis | reverse complement strand
GAAACAATGCTTTGATCTCAGGCCTTCTTCTACTCCAGCCACTGGTGCAAAGGTCAACCCATTCTGAGAAAACAGTTCTGCCATTAAGTGGTTTATTTACTTAAAGTTAGCCTGCCCACCAGACATGCTCTGCTGCATTAACTAAGCCTCTCTAGTACTGTCAGCCTCTTGTCCACAACAGCCTGTCTCACACTAGTCTAGAGGGTTGTCACCTCTGCATCCATGGGCTGGCAGCAAGGATAGGGAGATAAAGTCACACAACCCGATTGTGTCTTATTTGTTTGCAACCCTTCAGATTTGCCCTAATTTCCCTTTTACACCTAATGAGGGTTTAACAAAATTCAGAGGTTTAACAAAGACAAATGAAAGGTGCAGCACTGGCTCCAGGGAATTCCACAAAATAAATACGGATAGGGGGATGAAAAGATCAAGAACAGCCCTGCCGAGAAGACTTGGGGGTTCTGGTGGATGAGGGGCTGGACGTGGAGCCGGCAATGTGCATTTGCAGCCCAGAAAGCCAATTGTATCTTGGGCTGCACCAAAAGAAGTGTGGCCGGAGGGTCAAGGGAGGTGATTCTGCTCCCCTACTGCGGTCTGGGGAGGCACCTCCTGGAGTGCTGTATCCAGCTCAGCTCTGGTCCCCAACAGAGGAAGGACATTGACCTGATGGAGTAAGTCCAGAGGAGGGCAACCAAGATGATTAGAGAGATGGAGTACCTCTTCTATGAAGACAGGCTGAGAGAGATGGGGTTGTTCAGCCTGGAAAAGAGAGGGCTTTGGGGTGACCTAATCACAGCCTTCCAGTACCTGAAGGGAGCCCACAAGAAAGGTGGAGAGAAACTTTTTACAAGGGCACATTTTTACAGGACAAGGGATAATGGCTTCAGATTGAAGAAGGGTAGGTTTAGATTAGATATCCGATAGAAATTTTTCACAGTGAGAGTGGTGAAACACTGGCACAGGTTGCCCAGTGATATCCCATCATTGTAAACATTCAAGGTCAGGTAGGACAGGGCTTTGAGTAACCAGGTCTTGTTGAAGATGTCCCTGATCATTTCATGGAGGTTGGACTAGATGCCCTTTAAGGGTCCCTTCTAACTCAAATCATTCTGTGATTCTACTACAGAGACAGTCCCTGCTCAGCCACAGGGAGAGGAGAGGAGCTGATGGCCACATGTGTTTGGTGGGTTATGGCAGTGTAAACAACAAGTATCTCTGAATTAAGTTACTGTTGTGGAAGGCACCAAACAGAAACAGAGACTATACCACAAGTGGAGACAGATCTACAAAGAACATAATGAAGATGAAGTTTAAAACTATGGACTTACACACTGGAATGGACATCTGTGAACAGACCTTTGAACCTGCTTGACATGGACAATGTTGTTTCACCCCCATTAGTAATGTTAATGCATGTTAAAACCATTGTACCCCAGTTGTAAATTCATATTTTATTCCCTTATAAGTTTTCCCTCATGAACCCTTTCCCCTGATTGGCTGTTGAATCCCCAGTTATGATTGGTGAGATTTTGCCGCAGTAAGGCGGTCTCACCACACCCCCCAGATCATCCTATAGGTTAAAAGTTAATGTATTCCCTCTGTTACTCGCTTATTGGTTCTCCCCTTATGTCAATCACCTACTCCTCCCAGTTTCTAGACCCTTCCTTCCTTAACCCTATATAAGTCCTGTTCGCCCTTTGTTCTGGGCAGCACCCTCGCGGCTCAGCGCCAGGAAGCGCCCTCACGCCTCCTGTACCATCAATAAACCTGCTGCAGACTGCGAACCCCCTGAGTGCTGTCAGTCCTTTCCCACTCGGGCTGCGGCATATGGCGCCCACGCGCAGGGCTCTGTAGCAGGTTCCTCACATTGAGGAAACTCCAGAGTGCCCGGCTGGGATACTGGAGGCGCAGCGGCTGGAGGCGTCCTCCCCGGCAGTCACCCTCAGCTGGACGGCGAGCAACGGGTCGGTGACCGGCGGTCTCAAACGCACCTCGTTCTGCTGCGCGGAGCCAGGTGAGCGGCTGAGGAAGTCCCTTCCCTCCTTCCCCGATTCTCATCCCCGCAACCTCTGTGTGTGCAACTTTAACACCATGGGAGCCCGTCTCTCGGCACCGCAGAAAGCTATTTACCACCACTTAAAGGCCATGCTCGCACAACTGCCGACAAGCCATCCCGTCGACAAAAGAGCGTTAAAGACCCTGGCTAAGTGGTTGCATTTAAAAGGCGAGCAAGTCCCGGAGGTGCTTAACGTCAAAGACTGGGACAAAATTGGTTTTTCCCTCTGGGTGGAAAAAGAGCGAGGAGATTCTACGGCTGGTGAAGCGCTAATTGCGTGGAGGCTTGTTCTGACGGCTCTACAGAGCCGGATGAAGATTAAGAATTCCAAGCCGCGTGATACATCACCGCGGCGCGCTCAAAATGGCGGGGGACACCTTGATTTGGGACCTTCTTGTTCCTGGGCGCAAGATGACGACGCGGCTGAGGGAGAAGGGAGGAGTCAACGGGTGGCGCGAAAAGCTAAGGGGCGGGGGGAACGCGCCGCGCGGGAAATGGAAAAAGCGCGCGGCCGTGACGTCGGGAATGGGAGGCACCCTCGTAGTCCCCTGGCCACGCCCTCCTCTAGTAGCTCCACCTCTTCCCTAACGTCATCGACGTCCTCTTGTAATGACGAACTATCCGGACGCGACGTTGTTTTCTCTCGCGTGACTTGCTCCCGCAAAGATGGCGGCGCCCATGGTAAACACCGGGCCCACCACTCCGGTAACCTACAAACCCCTGATATCTGGAAGGCCTGCAAGGCCCAAGCTATGCAGGCAGGGGATACGGAATTTCTGCGGGCATTTCCCGTGTTTTATGACAATCCCAACACAGCTCCGGAATGGTTTCCTATTTCCTATCCAATTTTGCGGGACATTAAAAAAGCAGTCACAGACTATGGACTCGGAGCTCCTTTCACACTGGGACTTTTAGATACCTTGTTCCAGGTACATACATTAATACCCCACGATGTGCGTGTAGTAGCGAAAGGGCTCCTTACTACTATACAATACTCGGTTTTCGAAAGTGAGTGGAAGAATTTAATCGTTAAACATGTTAACGAAAAATTACCTAAGCGCAAGGCCCCTACAGATCACCTAATTAATGTTATGTTTGGGGAAGGCCCCTTTACCGACAAGCGACAGCAAATCGGAATTAGAAGGGAATATCTCCAAATCTCCCAGGATTTGGGTTTACAAGCAATTAAAAAAGTAGCGGATGCATATACCACCACTCCTTCATTTACCCTAATCCAACAGGGACAAGACGAACCATTCATTGACTTTATCTCCCGCCTCAAAGAGGCAATCGTTAAACAGGTTTCCCAAAAGGAGTCTCAAGACATTTTATTTCAAAAACTTGCTATCGAGAATGCTAATCAGGAGTGCCGGAAAGCTTTGATATTGCTTAAAAACCCCACGATCATAGATATGATCGAAGCCTGCAGAAACATTAATTCAAACACTCACAAAGCTAACCTCCTAGCTGCCGCTCTTTCTGGTCCAAATCGTTGTTTTCATTGTAAGCAGAAGGGCCACGTGATGAAACAGTGCCCTGAACTCCAGAACAAATCTACCCCTGCTTTACCCAAAACCCCATGCCTGCGCTGCGGCAAGGGACGCCATTGGACAAAAGACTGTAAATCTGTTACTGATGTCTATGGCAATCCCTTGCCACCTAAAACACCCAATTTGCAGCGCAAGGTCTCCTTTAAATCACAGGACAATTTACATCAGTCGGGAAACTTCCAGCAGAGCGCCAGGGGGGGCGCTCCGACACCAAATTCCCCAATGAATCAGAAACGGTTCTCAATGGCTTAGATGAACAATCATCTTCCCCTCCCTCTGATATGTTACCCTGGATTCAGTTATTCCCCTCCTCTCCTTCCACTATTTTGTTAAACGAAGCACAATTAATTGATGTTGTTCCTTCCTCTATGTTACCTTACAATGATGTTTATTTAGTTATCTCTACCCAATCCGGGATAGCCAAAGGTATCTTTATTGTTCCTGTGTTATGTATGATTTTAAAAACGGATGTTTTCTCTATTTCAGTTAATGTTTCTTCTCCCCCTGTTCATGTAACCAATGACGAACCGATTGCTCAGCTAATTTCCTTTACTGCCTTATCAGAAGCAACGCCTCAGGTGTATTGGACCCAGTCAATTACATCCCGACCACTTTTAACGTGTTGTTTATCTTCTTCAGATATCACAAGTCCATCACGCGTGGAAGTGACAGGCCTTATGGATACAGGTGCTGACGTTACTATAATAGCTAAAAAAGACTGGCCTTCCACCTGGCCTCTAAACCCCACACTAATTAACATCAGCGGGGTGGGGGGCTCACAATTTCCATTACAGAGTAATATGGTTGTACGCATCACAGGACCAGAACAACAATCAGCTTCAGTATGTCCTTTTATTCTCGACATCCCCCTCACGTTGTGGGGAAGGGATGTCATGGTACAATGGGGAATAAAACTCACATCGGTTTTTTAACAGGGGTCACTGGGGAGCTGCAGCTTCCCCCGCTGGTCTGGACCACCTCAGATCCAGTCTGGGTAGACCAGTGGCCCTTGACCGCCGAGAAGCTGCAGGCATTGAATAATCTCGTCGATGAACAACTAGCTTTGGGTCACATTGAAACCTCTACTAGCCCCTGGAACACTCCTGTTTTTGTTATTAGAAAGTCCTCGGGATCTTGGAGGCTTCTCCAAGATCTCCGCAGGGTTAATGATGTCTTAGAACCCATGGGTGCCCTCCAGCAAGGGATGCCTTCACCATCTATGCTCCCTGCTGGGTGGCCCATGGTAGTGGTAGATATAAAAGACTGTTCCTTTCATATTTTACAGGACTCAAAGTGGAGTTCCAAAGATTTCTTTGAAGGACTTAATTGGGGGTCCCTCCCCAATTGGACCAAACAATTAATTTTGATTGCGGTTTCAGTTTTACTCTCTGTTATTGTTATTACTTGTGTTCTGTTTTGTGTTTTCACCTGTTTCAAAAGGTATTGCCTCCCTGCTACTAACTCTGCTGTGATATCCGTTGACTTACCTGTCCTCGACATAGCCTCGCATCAAACAAACAAAAAAGGGGGAGATGTGGAAGGCACCAAACAGAAACAGAGACTATACCACAAGTGGAGACAGATCTACAAAGAACATAATGAAGATGAAGTTTAAAACTATGGACTTACACACTGGAATGGACATCTGTGAACAGACCTTTGAACCTGCTTGACATGGACAATGTTGTTTCACCCCCATTAGTAATGTTAATGCATGTTAAAACCATTGTACCCCAGTTGTAAATTCATATTTTATTCCCTTATAAGTTTTCCCTCATGAACCCTTTCCCCTGATTGGCTGTTGAATCCCCAGTTATGATTGGTGAGATTTTGCCGCAGTAAGGCGGTCTCACCACACCCCCCAGATCATCCTATAGGTTAAAAGTTAATGTATTCCCTCTGTTACTCGCTTATTGGTTCTCCCCTTATGTCAATCACCTACTCCTCCCAGTTTCTAGACCCTTCCTTCCTTAACCCTATATAAGTCCTGTTCGCCCTTTGTTCTGGGCAGCACCCTCGCGGCTCAGCGCCAGGAAGCGCCCTCACGCCTCCTGTACCATCAATAAACCTGCTGCAGACTGCGAACCCCCTGAGTGCTGTCAGTCCTTTCCCACTCGGGCTGCGGCAACTGTAATAATGGATTCCCTCTTAGGTAGGACTGAGCTGAGTCCAGCAAAATGAAGCTGCATATGACTTAAGTATTTAGACAGACAAATGTGAATATCTAGGCTATAATAAAGGAGCAATTTGTGTGAAGGGAGATTGCATTATGCTTATTCAAAGTCAAATTTATTTCTTCCCTTCCTTATTAAGAATCTCATTTTAAAAATCCCAGCCTCAGGTCAGGGTTATACTTATAGGGCTGACTTCATATCTGGCAGTGCAGAATTCAAAATTCCTGCAAAATTCCTTGCTGTAGTCAATCAACGGCATAAGCCCCCTACTTGGGACAAGATTTTTTTTATTTTTCTTTTAATTAAAAAACAGCCAGAGGGCATGTACAGCTTAAATTACTTGCATAGAGAAAAATGCTTCTCTAAGAAACCTATTAGGAGATACAGCTTGAGAGCAACAGAAGCACTTCAGACTAAACAGAAATTTAATTTTTTTAAGGTAATGGAAAGGAGGAGAGACATTCTGAAGAGTTTTTTTCAGCTCATTTTGGACTGTCATTTTCTGCCCTGAAGCCATAGTTGAGTTACCTCTGAGGAGATCAAGAGAGAGCTGTTGGGGGAAGAGTCAGTCACTTAGCAGAATGGTGGAAGGTACTTGTCTGTGTGTGGATCTCAGCCAGTGTGGCTTTGTTTAAAATATGCGAATCTTGGATCAAAGTCAGTTCCAAAAATACAACCCAATGATAGCTACAGCAGTTTGGCTTGCACATCGGCTGGCATTTCGATGACATACATATTGTTAGTTGGTGCTAAAGCACCCTGGAAGCTCCTGACGCAAACAAAGAGTGACAAACAACCTCCACTGCACCCCAAAACAGAAGGGGAAAAACCAAAAAATCCCAGGATCACCCACACCTTTTATTCCCTGAGCCACACTGCGCTGAGGACCTGGAGCCCTCTTGCCTGCCAGCAGTGTGACCACATGCTTCAACAACTCCGTCTGCCTGCCCTAGGGGAGATGCAAAAGCCTTGTGCCATCTGAACACAGGAACAGAAGATCTGAGCCAAAAAGGACTATGAGTTGTCATTTTTAGCTGGTGGGTGGGGAGTCAATAGAACCAGGTTGTGTTGGTCAGCTGGAGCCAACAGTATTTCAATCAGAGTCGACATTTAAAAGAGACTTAGAGTTAAGTAGCATATACCTTTTCCCTTGCTTGGCCCATATGCAATTCCAGGATCACACAGACAGGCTGTTCTGTATTTTCTTTTAGGAAGCATCAGAAAATGGCATACTCTACTCCATCCCTCACTCTCCTAATTTTCTTCTGATATCCCTCATTTTCATGTAAATGATGCAGAGATCCTCCTGCACCTCATTCTGTGTAGCAACACTGAAAAAAATGCCCTGAAATGGCAGATTAGGTTCAGAAATTATCCCTCCCCTTTGAGAGGCAATGACCACATAATAAGCGTTACACTCCTAGTTAGGCTTAAAAGCAAAGCCTCGAATTAGAGAGCAGATCATTTCAGTGACCAGGCATGAGGCTTAAATGACTGAGAATTTCATGCAAAAATATGGATGGG
>NW_026087163.1:0-7234 GCF_022539395.1 Myiozetetes cayanensis | reverse complement strand
CAAAGGCGTGCCTTTTCCTGAGGGTGAGAAGGCAAAAGGGACTGGGCAGTGGGAAGCACACAGCCTAGCTCCCACATCTGCTGGGCTGCAGGAGCACCACTGCTTTGCAAGGCTGAGGGTGTTTTGGGGTCTCTCTCTGCATGACAGACAGACAGACACTCCTGTAGCCATAGGGGGGTCTCAGTGACAGCAGCCCATGTGTTGGCTCTCACCAGGGACTGAGCTTTTGAATCCCTTCCTCAGAGCTCTGCTGGCCCAGCAGCCTCCCCCCCGAATTGAAGCCACTCACTTAAAACTTTGAAACATAAAAGGTTAACACAAAATTGTAAGAGAAATTTCAAAACCTTAACATTAGGAAACTAGGCAGTCCTTGGCATAGCAACTCAGCGAATCCTAGAGCAGTCCTAGAGAGATAGCTGCATTCCTCACAGAGATAGCAACTCAGCAAATCGTAGGATGAGCCAAAAGTCAGCCTGACCTTATTATGTTTGCCAAAACTGCCTTAAAAGGAGAAGATCTAAAGAAAGTTCAGAAGTTTACAGTGAGGAAGACTCACACACGACCCCCGCCCAGAGGAAGGCAACAGGAACCCCCACCGTGAAATCTCCCCAAATTGAAGACTCCGCCCAGACTCCGCCTATATATGAATATTACAAGTAGATGTTGCAATAGAATGAATATGCATGATTATGTTGTAATCCTATACTCAAAAATTGTATAAAAGAGCTATGCTGATTGTACACGATGAGGCTCTTTGCCCAGGGCGACCTGGAGAGCTTCCCAACGCGTTGCAATAAAATACCTCCTGCTTTAAAGAAACAAACTTTGTCTCTAAAGCAGTTTCTCCGTGCCTTTTGGGGCAAAAATTCGGCATCATTTTTGGCGAGCCAGGCAGGAGGTTTTAGTCCTCCTGAGCCGGGGCCTGGGGGTCTAGGGACTCTCTGGGCCCTGCCGGCGGATTTTTGTCGGTAGAGACTCCTCAGACCCCTCGGACCTACGTGCGACGGCGGACAAGAACTCCTGCTTTAAATTAAGAGGTATTTTGCTTTATATGTTATTGTGTTTTGCTTTATATGTTATTGTGTTTTGCTTTATATGTTTTCGGAATAGAAAGCGCTCTATCGAGACGGGGGTAAGACGTTACCCCCAGGGGAACGCTGAGGGGACGCCCCAGCATATAATCCCCTACGGGTTAGAGTCCCGGCCTGGATTTGGCCACCCCCAGGTATTTTGGGTTAGAGTCCCAAAAAAAATCGGGTTAGAGTCCCGGCCTCGGGGTGGGCTTCCAGGTAATCGTGGGTTAGAGTCCCACCGGAGCGGATAAGTTTGCCGGCAAAAATTGTCTGTTGTATCGCTTGTCTGTCGTATCGCTTGTCTGTTGTAGTGTTTTAACTAATCTGGGATTATTTCCAAACGTCTGGAAAGGTTTTGATAAATTCTGGGAGTGGTGCCAATCTCTGGGAGCGGTTCCAATAGCTGCTCTCGAGAAAGGGCTTTGGAATGTGAAAGAAAAAAAAAAAAAAAAAAAAAAAAAAGAAAAAGAGAAAAACACAAAAGAAAAAAAGAGAAAGAAAAAGAGAAAAAACCAGAAAAAGAGAAAAAGCTAAAAGGTAAGAACGTTTCATCTAAAAGTGTACAGGTGTGAATGCGTGTGAGTGAGACGTGCAAATAAGCACGAAGCGAGTGCGGAGTCCTAATCTGCGGTTCCTGTTCTTCGCGAGAAGCCAGGCCAGAGACGGACGAAGCGATTGGAAACTGTGTGTATGAAGTATTGACAAAAAAAAAAAAAAAAAAAAAAAAAGAAAAAAAAAAAAAAATCTGGTTAAAGCAAAGAGATAGATTTAGAAAAACAGCAATGGGAGGCCAGCAGAGTAAAGATATAAACATGAAGACCCCCTTAGGGTGTGTCTTGAAGCATTGGAAAGAATTAGGGGGAATTCCAGGGGGAAACATAAGTAAAAAGACACTTTTAAAATACTGTACACAGTGGTGGCCTCTATATAAGTTGGATGATGATGAAAAATGGCCTCCGGAGGGAACAATTAATTATAACACGATTTTACAACTCATGTTGTTCCTCCGTCGGCTAGGCAAATGGGACGAAGTAATGTATTGCGATATGTTCTTCACCTTGAGGAATAAACCAGAGTGGCAGAAGGAGTGTGGGGTGAATGTAGCACCCCAAGATCCCCTGGTACTGGCCTTAGAGAAAGATAAGAAAAACTTAAAACCTAAGGAGCGTTGCTGTGATGCCTGTAGTATTGGACAGCAATGCCTTAAATTAACGAGGAGGGATAGCGGAAAAGAAAGCGAAATAAGCTTATGGGAGTATCAGCCGTTCGCGCCAGGATATGGGGTTCCTCCGCCCAAGCGAAGGGGAGGCGAAAGAGACACTAGTCTGTTGGGAAGATATGTCACTAGAACAAGACAGGTCCAAGAACGGTTACAGCCCCCAAAGATTAGAAAACAGCTGGGAAGATAGTAGCCCAGCAAGATCGGAGAGTTACGGGAGAGAAAGCGGATCACAGAAGCTGAATAGTCCACAAGGCTCAGAAACTTACCGGGAAGAGAGTAGTCCTCTCAGTTTGGAGACTAGGTGGGCTTGGGGCTAGAAAATCGGGAAAGAAAGAATAGCCCACCTAAACTGAGAGGAGATTGCAGTACGCCAAGAGATGAAAACACCTCACGAAGATCAGGCAGCCCGCCAAGTCCAGGCAGCCCGCCAAGTCCAGGCGGCCCGCCAGGACCAGGCTGCCTGCCAGGATCAGGGAGCACCAGAAAGGGGGGTAGCTTCCCTGAACTAAGATGCAGTGATGATGATGATATAGTTAGCCAGAACAAAAAGGCAGACAACTCACAGAAATTGAGTATAGTCATTCAGATAGAGGATAAAAGAGAGACCTGCAAACGCTATCATTGCACATCAGAACAGTGAATGAGGGGGACCGGTGAGTCGTTCCCTAGCAGACCCACTGGTTAAAATGGAGCTAGGGGAAGGTGAAAAGAAATTTAACTTTTTAATAGATACAGGACCAACGTTTTCGGTTCTGAATCAAGAATTGGTACCCAAAAGTGATGAATTTGTACAGGTCGTGGGAGCGACAGGCCAACCAGAAAAAGCCTACTTTCTAAAACCTATTAAATACAAAATTGGAAAACAAATGGGAATTCATCAATTTTTGTATTTACCAAATTCTCCAAAGCCTCTACTAGGTAGAGACCTATTAGAGAATTTAGGGGCTGTAATAAAATTCAATAAAGACAAACTTGAATTTCAAGTAAATGATGAACAACTAATAGCAGCTTTAAGTTTGACAATCAGCTATATAGAACCAAAACCTGAAAGTCATAGCATTGAACGCGTTATGAGTGAAGTATACCCACTAGTATGGGCTACTGATGTACCTGGAAAGTCAAAACGAGCAGCTCCTATTAATATTGAGTTAATACCAGGAACAAAACCGGTAGTAAGAAAACAATACCCGCTGAGGTTGGAAGATAGAAGGGGAATTGAACCAATAATAGAGAAATTTCTAGAACTAGGATTATTGGTAGAGTGTGAATCAGATTTTAATACACCAATCCTACCTGTTAAGAAACCGAATGGGACATATAGATTAGTCCAAGATTTAAGGGCAGTGAACGAAATTACAAAAACTTTACACCCGGTCGTAGCAAATCCCTATACTCTTCTAACCAAATTGAGGGAAAATTTAAAATGGTTCACAGTATTAGACCTAAAAGATGCATTCTTTTGCCTAGCCTTAGCTCTGACAAGCCAGAAAATTTTTGCTTTTGAATGGGAATCTGCTAAAACAGGGAGAAAGACTCAACTAGCTTGGACTGTGTTACCGCAGGGATATAAAAATAGTCCCACGATTTTTGGAAACCAATTGGCCAAAGAATTAGAACAATGGGAAAGGCCACTGGGAAATGGTACCCTTCTACAATATGTAGATGATTTATTAGTAGCAACTGAAACAGAAGAGGAGTGCATTGAATGGACTATTTCCCTGCTAAACTTTTTGGGCTTAAGTGGATATCGAGTTTCTCTACAAAAGGCACAGCTGGTACAAGAAAAGGTGATATACCTGGGATATGAAATCTCCAGGGGACAACGATCTCTAGGCACAGCAAGAAAAGAAGCCATCTGTCAGATGCCCAGACCAGAAACGGTAAGAGATCTGCGGGCCTTTCTGGGAATGACAGGTTGGTGCCGATTATGGATTCATCAATATGGAATACTTGCCAAACCACTATATGACTTACTAAAGGGGACTACGAGTACCTTAACCTGGACTCCCGAGGCAGAAGGAGCTTTTAAAAGACTGAAACAAGAACTCATGAAAGCCCCAGCCTTGGGTCTTCCAGATGTAACTAAGCCGTTTTGGTTATTCTCCCATGAGCGGCAGGGGATGGCTCTGGGAGTTCTAGCACAGCAGTTGGGACCACATAAGAGAGCTGTAGCTTATTTCTCCAAACAATTGGACGAAGTAAGCAAAGGCTGGCCTGGGTGCCTAAAAGCAGTGGCCGCAGTGATTATCAACATAGAGGAGGCCAGAAAGCTTACGCTAGGCCAGAAAATGACTGTGTTAGTCTCTCATACTGTCTCAGCAGTGCTGGAACAAAAGGGTAACCATTGGTTATCGCCTTCAAGATTCCTAAAGTATCAAGCCATCCTAGCTGAATCAGATGATGTAACCATTCAAGTAACTAACATTGTCAACCCAGCTTCATTTTTAGAAGGGAGAATTCCGGCAGAACCTCTCGAACATGATTGCCTGGAAACAATCGAGGCGGTCTATTCCAGTCATCCAGACCTCAAGGAGGAACCATTTGAAGATGCGGACAACTGGTTCTCGGATGGCAGCAGCTTCGTGAGGCAAGGAGTAAGAATGGCAGGCTATGCAGTGACCACAACAGAAGAGGTAATTGAATCAAATCCCCTACCTGCAGGGACTTCGGCCCAGAAGGCAGAGCTAATTGCTCTAACCCGAGCCCTGGAATTAGCAGAAGGTATGCGAATTAACATTTGGACTGATTCTAAATATGCTTTCTCTGTCGTACATGCTCACGGAGCGATTTGGAAAGAAAGGGGACTATTAACTGCCCAGGGGAAAACAATCAAACATGCAGAAGAAATTCTAAGGTTGTTAGAAGCGGTCCAACTCCCAGAGCAGGTGGCCATAATGCATTGTAAGGGACACCTGAAAGGTAACACAGTTCCAGAAATAGGGAATAGGAAGGCAGATGCAGAAGCCAAATTAGCTGCTGCAAAAACTGAAGAAATAACCATAACAGCTTTAATACCGGGAGAATTAGATACAGATTTTCAATCAAATTATCAAGAATCAGATCAAAGATGGATTAAAAAGAACAAGGGTAAATTGTTAGACAAGGGGTGGGGACAGTTAGAAACAGGTCAACTAATAATACCTGAAAAATTAATGTGGCAGTTTGTAAAGATAGAACATGAAAAAGCCCATTGGGCCTTGGACCCACTCTATCAATATTTACAAACCCGAATAGCAGGACCAAAACTCTTTACTACAGTAAAATACGTCACATCTCAATGTGGAACGAAGGTACATCAGGGAGCCATAAATCGAGGTAAATTCCCAGGTGAAGTATGGCAAATTGATTTTTCAGAACTCCCAAGAAAAGGGGGGTTTCGACATTTATTAGTATTAACTGACACATTTTCTGGGTGGCCTGAAGCATTCCCTTGTAGGGCAAATAAAGAAAGAGAAGTAACCAAGGTCTTACTCAAAAGTAGTAAGAGCAATAAGCAAGGCATTACAAATCAAGTGGCAGTTACATAATTTTTAGAGTCCGTTTGAAATACTGTATGGAAGACCTTATGCTATGCAGATTGTAAATGGAGATGCTATAGACCAAATAGGTAATCAGTACATTTATGATTATGTAATTGCTATAGGGAAACATTTTGATAAAAATACAGCTGTGGTGATAGAACATCAACCCAAACAGCCTGATTGTAAATTACATCCGTTCAACCCCGGTGACTGGGTATATGTTAAGAATCTCTTAGGAAAACCCCTACAAGAAAAGTGGGAAGGACCTTTCCAAGTACTGCTGACACCTTCACCGCGGTCCGGATCAAAGAGCGACCTACATGGATTCATTACTCACGAGTCAAGAAAGCTCCGGAGAATAAGCAAGAGGAAGAAACAAGTGAAACACCAGCATCTGCAGATAATTGTTTGGGTACCAAGCCCCTGAGTAAAAGTCCTGTGTGAATATGGACACGGCACTACCATTAGTGGGATATTTTTACAGGGCATTCCCCAACAGCAACTCAAGTATTCCACTACCTTGTGCACCCAATACTAATCATAACCATAGCTATGCTTTTACTAACACTCACAAACATATACCTATGGAGTAGACTGAAATCCTTAATGACAAAAACCCAAACACTTTAGGCAATGATCCAATCTTACCAACGTCCCTTAGAGATTAAAACTTGACGAAAGAATTCGTAAGTTATAAGAAAAGGGGGGAATGAAGCCACTCACTTAAAACTTTGAAACATAAAAGGTTAACACAAAATTGTAAGAGAAATTTCAAAACCTTAACATTAGGAAACTAGGCAGTCCTTGGCATAGCAACTCAGCGAATCCTAGAGCAGTCCTAGAGAGATAGCTGCATTCCTCACAGAGATAGCAACTCAGCAAATCCTAGGATGAGCCAAAAAGTCAGCCTGACCTTATTATGTTTGCCAAAACTGCCTTAAAAGGAGAAGATCTAAAGAAAGTTCAGAAGTTTACAGTGAGGAAGACTCACACACGACCCCCGCCCAGAGGAAGGCAACAGGAACCCCCACCGTGAAATCTCCCCAAATTGAAGACTCCGCCCAGACTCCGCCTATATATGAATATTACAAGTAGATGTTGCAATAGAATGAATATGCATGATTATGTTGTAATCCTATACTCAAAATTGTATAAAAGAGCTATGCTGATTGTACACGATGAGGCTCTTTGCCCAGGGCGACCTGGAGAGCTTCCCAACGCGTTGCAATAAAATACCTCCTGCTTTAAAGAAACAAACTTTGTCTCTAAAGCAGTTTCTCCGTGCCTTTTGGGGCAAAAATTCGGCCTGCAGACAGGCTGAGCACAAACCCCCGTGGATTTCCTTGAAGGCAGGCGTCAGGGAGGTTTCGTGAGCGCGGTCCTGTGCAGAGCGGTGGCGGAGGCAACCTGTCTCTGAG
>NW_026087162.1:0-7251 GCF_022539395.1 Myiozetetes cayanensis | reverse complement strand
CAGTCAGGACGGGACCAGATGTAAAGAATGTACTTTACTCTACAGCTGGAGATAAAGGTCCCTCCTGGAGCCTCTGGCAAAAAGTGCCTGGCGAGACGCGAGGGCGACCACTTGGTTTCTGGAGCCGAAGCTACAGAGGTTCTGAAGCCAACTACACCCCTATGGAAAAAGAAATCTTAGCGGCATATGAAGGCATACGAGCAGCCTCAGAAGTGATTGGTACCGAAACACAGCTCTTCCTGGCACCCCGATTACCAGTGCTGAGCTGGATGTTCAAGAGTAAGGTGCCCTCTACACATCATGCCACCGATGCCACGTGGAGTAAGTGGATGGCTTTGATTACGCAACGTGTCCGAATGGGAAACTCGAATCGCCCTGGAATTTTGGAAATTATAACCAATTGGCCTGAAGGTGGGAACTTCAGTCTGGCGGATGAAGAAGAAGAAGAACCAGTGAATCGAGCTGAAGAAGCTCCACCATATAATCAGTTACCAGATGAAGAGACACGTTATGCCCTCTTCACTGACGGTTCTTGCCGCATTGTAGGAAGGAACCAGAAGTGGAAAGCAGCTGTGTGGAGTCCCACCCGACAGGTGGCAGAAGCCACTGAAAGTAAAAGCAAATCGAGTCAGTTTGAAGAACTCAAAGCTGTCCAATTGACCTTAGACATTGCAGAAAGAGAAGAATGGCCAAGTCTCTACCTCTACACTGATTTGTGGATAATAGCCAATGCCCTATGGGGATGGCTAGACAGGTGGAAGAAAATGAATTGGAGACATAGAGGAAAACCCATCTGGGCTGCCGACTTGTGGCAAGACATCACTGACAGAGTGAAAAAACTGAATGTGAGAGTCCACCATGTAGATGCCCATGTGCCCAAGAATCGAGCTAATGAGGAACACACTCATAACAGACAAGCAGACCGTGCTGCACAAGTCGAGGTGTCACAAGTAGACCTAGACTGGCAGCAAAAGGGTGAGTTGTTCCTAACTCGATGAGCTCATGATGCTTCAGGCCATCAGAGCCGAGATGCCACCTATAGATGGGCACAAGACCGAGGGGTGGATTTAACCATGGACTCTATTTCCCAGGTTATCCATGACTGTGAAACTTGTGCTGCCATTAAACAGGCCAAAAGGTTGAAACCCCTATGGTATGGTGGACGCTGGGACAAGTATAGATACGGAGAAGCATGGCAGGTCGACTACATCACATTGCCACAAACCCGCCAGGGTAAGCGTTATGTGCTTACCATGGTGGAAGCGACTACTGGATGGTTAGAGACATATTCGGTACCACATGCAACAACCCGGAATACCATTCTAGGTCTCGAGAAGCAAGTCCTGTGGAGACATGGTACTCCAGAACGAATTGAGTCAGACAATGGGACTCATTTTAAGAATAGTCTGGTGACCACTTGGGCACGGGAGCATGGACAAATGGGTATATCACATTCCATATCATGCACCCGCCGCTGGGAAAATTGAAAGGTGTAATGGACTGTTAAAAACAACTCTGAAGGCACTAGGTGAGGGAACTTTCAAGAACTGGGACAAACACTTAGCCAAGGCCACCTGGCTAGTTAACACTAGAGACTCTGTCAATCAAGCTGGTCCTGCCCAAGCAGAATCCCTCCACACTGTAGATGGAGACAAAGTTCCAGCGATCCATCTGAGAGGTATGTTAGGGAAGGCTGTTTGGATTACTCCTCCCTCGGGCGAAGACAAACCCATTCGTGGGATTGTTTTCGCTCAAGGGCCCGGAAATACCTGGTGGTTAATGAGAAAGGATGGAATCAATATTGGTTGGGGATTGCTGGTATCAATGTAAAAACAGGAAAAAAGCAAGCAGGTTACAAAAAGACACCTTTATTTGTGGTTTTATTAATACAATATATTCACTTTGAATGCACTTCTGAGATCTGTCTAATTAACCACAAAAGAAATGAAGACTTTTAGAAGGAAATTATTCCCAGGGGCTTGTCTGGTTAAGATGCCATCACTGAGAAGAGAGTGTGGAGGAATGAGCAGACAAGGACACCATCCCTGGGGCTGAGGAAGCAGGAACTCAGAGTCACTGGTTCCAGGTGGCAAATGGACTGTGGGATGTTTCTGTGAGAGCCCATAATGCGTGTGCTGCTTTCAGGGGTAGTCCAGTTAAATTTCTTCCCCGTGGCCAGTGCAGGGCTGTGTTTGGATTTGTACTGAACACAGGGTTGATAATCACAGAGTCACAGAATGTGCTGAGTTGGAAGGGACTCCCACGGATCATCCAGTCCAACCCTTAGCCCTGCACAGGACCATCCCCAAGGCTCAAACCATGAGCCTCAGAGGATCATCCAAACACTTCTTGAGCTCTGTCAGTCTTGGTGCTGTGCCCACTGCCCTGGGGAGCCTGTTCAGTGCCCAACCACCCTCTGGGGGAAGAACCTTTTTCCAAGATCCAGCCTAACCCTTCCCTGACACAACTCCAGGACATTCCCTCAGTCTTTTCCTTGGTCCCCCCAGAGCAGAGCTAAGGGTCTGCCCCTCCTCTGCCCCTGCCCAGGGAGTTGTGACTGCAGTGAGGTCTCCCCTCAGTCTCCTCCAGCTGAACACACCAAGTGCCCTCAGTGTCCTCACACGGCTTCCCCTCCAGGCCCTTCCCCATCTTCATGCCCTCCTTTGGACACTCTCCAATGGTTCAATCTCTCCCTTACACTGTGTGCCCCCAAACTGCCCCAATCTTGCAGGTGAGGCCGTCCCAGGGCAGAGCAGAGCAGGACAATCCCCTCCCTGATGCCCCCAGCACAGGCTTGGCCCTCCTGGCTGCCAGGGCACTGCTGACTCAGGGCCAACTGGCACCCACCAGCACCCCCAGGGCGCTTTCCTGGCACTGCTTCCCAGCCTCTCATTCCCAGGGTATCCATCCAGCCAGGGTTGCCTCATCCCAGGGCAGGATCCAGCCCTTCCCCATGGGGAAGTTCTCAGGGCTCCTCAAGAGCCGGAAGGTCACTTTGCTGTCCCGGGGGCTCCATGGGGACCTCCCAGGGCTCATCCTGCGCAATCTCCTGGAATCAAAGGCTCTGTGGGGACACTGCAGGGCCATGTGGAGTCCAGGGGCTATTGGGACGCTGGGGAAACTCATGGAATGAAGGGACCACTCTTGCACTGCTGAATGCCATGGAATCCAAGGGCCATTGGGACCCTGCAGGGCCTCCTGGAGCTGAAGGGACCATTGTGACACTGTCAAACCTGGCGGAATCAAGGGCCCAGTGAGGCAGTGCAGGTCCTCAATCAACCCAAGGAAACATGGAAAGCACAGAAACTTGTGGCATTAAGGGGTCACTGTGATACTGTGGGAACTCATGGAATGAAGGGGTCATTGTGACCCTGCAGGGCCTCCTGGAACCTTGTCTGTTGGGAAACACAAAGGGATGTGTGGGAGTGCTTCACTGACAACCCGGAGAATTGTGGAGAGGGACCTTTACACACCCAGATATTGGTGTGTCCACACATCTCTGCCTGGGTGTGGGTGTTGCTGCCTTAAGAGACCATGGAGAAAAAGACTCCAGGCCAATTCAGGTAGGAGATAAGATAAAGAGACCTGGTCCTTTAATGAGTTGTTAGGCCTACAGGAATACATACCATGTGTGCCCCCCAAGAAAAGGGTTCTATGATTTTATGATATGGTCCATCCAATCCCAGGTTTATGCAGCCCTGGTTCTGTCCCATTCTGCCTCCTGACACACCCCTTCAGGAATTGGGTTTGGAGTCTTTGGGATCCCTTCTTCCTCATCTTCATCTTCCTCGCAGCACACACAATCCTGGGAGTTCCTGAAGAGTTCTGCCTAGAAGGTCACTGTGTCTGGGTGATATCTTCTGGTCCAGGCCTTAGGGTGTTTTTCTACAATTCTACCTTGAAAAGAAGACTAAAAACGGAGTTTAGAGGGATTGATATGGAATGGGGTAGTAGGGTTGGGTATGTGTAACTACTCTGTTAAGAGTAAGGGATATAATACAGCTACATTAAAATATATTCACTACACAATTAGTTCTAAAATCTACAAAAGTTAAAAAACGCCAAAAAGGTCAGAGATATCAGTGTGAATTAACTCTGGTGTGAGTGTTGTTATTGTCAATCTGTAATTCAGTCTCTGTTCAGTTGTAGTAAATGCTATTCAATCCCTTGATAACAGTCAAGTTGGTCAATGATTAGGTGCTACTAACCTCTTTTGCCACCTTATCTTTGTGTCCAAATCCTTTGCACCCTGACCCTCTTGCATCCCAAGACTCTGTGCAAATCATTGCCTTTCATAAAAAAATAGTTATTTTTTGCGAGTTGCTCTTTGAAATTTTCCTCCTTAGCTAAACTACAAAACAACTCCAATTAGTTGTTGAAGAATTCAAAACATGAAGACAATTAAAGGAAGGAAATGAATTTGTTTTTCTCTATTTTAATGAGCCCCACAGAGTGTATAGAGACAAATCCATTGTCCTCAAGTACTGAGAGAAGATTGAAGAAGCTGCTCAAGAAGTCAGAAGCCAAACTCCCAGTCTCTTGAAGCATTGCTGGGCCCCACTGAGGGCAGGCACTGCCAAAGCCTCCCCAGGGACTCCTTTGAGCAGATCCTTGCAGACCATGAGTGCAGACAGACAAAGGCTCTGGGCAGGCCCCTGTAATGCTGAGCAAAGTCTGCCTTGGTTTTGGGGAGCACAAAGGCCAAGGCTGAGCCCCAGGCCCTGGCCCAGCAGATCCTGTCCCTGCCGGGGGGCTCAGGGCTGTTTGGGGGGCAGTGGGATGGGAGGGGGAGCAACAACAAAGGCCCAAAACTGTGCAAGCCCTGCCAGGCTGCTCAGGGAGGGGCGAGGCAGAACCCAAGGGCAGAAGCTGCCAGGAAAGTTGCTTGTGGTGGCCTGAGAGGCAGAGGCAGCTGCCAGAGGCAAGGGCACAAAGGCCTGGGTGCCTTTGGGCCTTGCAGCCCTGCCAGAGCCCTTGGCCATCTCTGCTGCAGGCTGTGCTCCCCTGTCCCAGTTACCCTTATCCTTCCCAAAACTTCCATCCTGGTGGGGTCAGCTTTGTGATGACACTCTGCAACCTCATAAAATCAAGGGCCCATTGTGACATTCCAGGGCCTAAGGGAGCCAAAGGAACTGAGGGACAGTGACAACCTTAGGAAATAGTGGGGTCATTGTGACACTGCTAAAACCCATGAACTCAGGAGGCCACTGTTACCCCGGAAAACCTCATGGAATCAAGGGGCCATTGTGACACTGCAGGGTCTCATGGAAAACAAGGAACACAGGGACACTGTGAAATCTTGTGGAATGAAGGGGCCTTTAAACATTTGGGGCCTTGAGAAAAGAGAGGAACCCTGAAACATTTTGGAACCTGATGGATCCAAGCAGGCATTTTGAAACTGCAGGCCCTCAGGGAAACTGCAGGAACCCTGGGACATAATGGAAACTCCTGGATCTAAGGGCCATTGTGACACTGGGGAACCTCTGGGAATGAAGGGGCCTCTCTGACACTGAGGAACCTTTTGGGCTCAAGCTGCCACTGTGACACTGCAGGGCCTCAGGGAAGCCAAGGAACCCTGGGACACTGTGGAATCTCCTGAAATCAATGGGCCACTCTGATGCTGCAGAACCTCCTGGAACCAAGGGCTCATTGAGAACACAACTGGGCCTCCTGGAAGCAAAGGAATGCAGGGACACTGTGGAATCTCCTGGAACCAAGGGGCCATTGTGCCTGCCCAGAACTCCATGGAATCAAGCAGAGCTGCTGCCACCCCCCCCGTCACCGCACGGACCGGAGTCGCCGGCTCTGCCCCGCTTGGACCCCTCTGGAGTCAGCGTGTTCTTTGGAGCACAACTTAGCTCAGACCAGAGAGTTTCCCAGAGTTTGCTTTGCCCCCTCTTTCCCAGGGGTTTGGTTTTTGTTCTTTGTTCATTCAGGGGAAAAGGGGGAAGGGAGGCACGTGTTGATCCCTGTTTTGATCTGTTTACAAAAGGGAGTTGGGGCAGGGGGGGAGAAAGGAGGCAATTTCTCTCTCTGCTGTTGCTTTGAACTGTTCTGTTGGTATTGCTGGTTTTGCTGCTGTATTTCTTGTCAGTGAACTGTTATGTTTTTTCACTTGTACCTCCTTGAATTTTGTCTCCCTATATTGGTGGATAATAAAAGGAGAGTGAGTTCTTTTCAATGGAGTTTCCTCCCCAAGATGCATCTTTAAACCAGGACAGGTTACTCAAGGACTCCCTGAAATTCGGCATCACCCACAAATGACTTGAAAACGCCTTTATGTCCCATTGTACAGAGACATAATAAAGATATTCTCTAGTGGTGTTCAAGGGTTGGTCACTGAGGGATTTCATCAGGAATTTGCTGTCAAGAGGACTTTGTACCATGGATTTTATTGGACACTCTTCATTCAGCCAACTTCCCACCCACCACATCTTCTATCTCTTCAGTCCAACTCTCACCAATCTGGCCATAAGGAGACAAAAAGAGACCATGTCAAGGGCCTTGATAAAGTCTGGGCACACAACATCCCCTTCCTTTCCCTCCCACAGGGGTTCTGCAATCCCTGCCTTGTCCTTCCCATGCCTGGCAATGGCTGCAGGAGGACTTGCCATGTCCCCCTCCCTGCTGAGCCTGAGCAATCTGGAACTCTGCCAAGCCTCCTTGCTGCCCTCTTTGCAGACTGGTTGCATGTCTGCTTTGCCAAGGCCCCAGGAAGCTCTGGGATGTCTCTGGCCTTCACAAGGGATTGGGAGAGCCTCCTCTCTGAGCAGGAATTTGGAAAGCAAGGGGGTCCTTTTTGCCCCTCGCAGCTCAATGAGAGGCTTCTCCCAGAAACTTTGTCTAAGCCTTCCACCCCCACCCCCAAGCCCTGACACACAGGCATGTCTTGTCCATGCAGGGCAAACATGGACTGCTGAGCTGGTCATTTCTGTCCCTCCTTGGAGGGAAGAACAACCTCCCTGCCGTGGGCTGAGAGGCCAGTGCTGGGAGCGGCGCTGGCTGTGCAAGGGCACTGCTGGGTGCCCCCACCCTGAGCCCTCCACACTTGTGCTGCTCATGCTGTTTTCCTCTGCAGGGCCCTGTGTTGGGCACAGCCTGCAGAGCAAACTGCAGAGGAGATGGAAGCTCTCAGGCCCTGCCCTGAGGAGATGGCCCTGCAGGATGGCAGTGCTGCTGCAGAGGTCAGCTCTGTGCCAGCAGTGCCTGTAGCTGTCCCTGCCTGCAGTCACTGCCCAGTCCTGCAGCAGG
>NW_026087161.1:0-7260 GCF_022539395.1 Myiozetetes cayanensis | reverse complement strand
GGACAGTGGTGACATCACAGGGACAGAGGTTACATCATTGGGGAACAGTGACATCACAGGGGACAGTGATGACACCACAGAGACACCAGTGACATCAACGGGAACATCTGTGACATGACAGGGGACATCAGTGACATCACAGGGGACTGTGGCAACATCACAGAGACACCAGTGACATCATCGGGGACATTGGTGACATCACAGAGGGCAGTGGTGACATCACAGAGACAGCAAGGACATCACTGGGGACCAGTGACATCAGAGTGACAACAGAGGGACAGCAGTGATGTCATAGGGACATTGGTCACATCACAGGGACATGGTGGCACTGCTGGGGACAGTGATGAAATCACAGGGACAGCAGTGACATCATTGAAGACCAGTGATGTCACAGGGGACTGCTTACAGCAAAGCTGTGCGGTCACAGGGACATTGGGGACATCACAGGGGGTGAAGGTGAACACAAAGATACACGAGTGATATCATTGGGGACATTGATGACATCACAGGGGACAGTGGTGACATCACAGGAGGCAGTGGTGACATCACACAGACATCAGTGATATCACTGGGAGCCAGTGATGTCCCAGGGGATGGGTGACAAGAAAGGGACAGCTGTGATGTCACAGGGACATCGACGACATCAAAGGGGCCGGTGACATCACAGTGACATAATGAGGACATGGTGCCACCGCTGGGGATAGTGGTAACATCACAGAGAAAGCAGTGACATCACTGGTGACCAATGACATCACAAGGGACTGTTGACAACAAAGGGACAGCCGTGGTGTCACAGGGAAACCTGTGACATGACAAAGGACATCAGTGATATCACAAGGCAAGGAGTGACATCATAGAGACACCAGTGACATTATCAGTGACATTGGTGGCATCACAGGAGATAGTGGTGACATCACAGGGACATCGGTGACATTATTGAGGACCAGTGACATCACAGGGACTGTTGACAAGAAAGGGAGAACTGTGATGTCACAGGGACATCACTGGCATCACTGACATGACGAGGACCTGGTGCCACGGCTCGGCACAGTGGTGACATCTCAGACACAGTAGGACAGCACTGGGGACATTGTTGACATCACAGGGGAAAGCACTGACTTCACAAGGCCAGGGCTGACATCACAGACACCAGTTATATTATTGGTGTCACTGGTGACATCACAGGGGATAGTGATGACATTCCAGGGACATGGGTGACATCACTGGGGTCATCGGTGACTTCACAAAGACAGGGGTGACATCACAGAAACACCAGTTACATCATTGGGAACGTGGGTGACATCACAGGGAACAGTGGTGACATCACTGGGGACCAGTGACATCTCATGGGACTACTGACAATAAAGGGACAGTTGTGATGTCACAGGGAGATTGCTTACATCACAGGGGACATCAGTGACATCACAGGTGACATCAGTGACTACACAAGGCCAGGGGTGACATCACAGAGACACCAATGACATCATTGGTGATACGGATGACATAATCGGGGACACTGGTGGCATTACAGGGGACAGTGGTGACATCACAGGGACATCGGTGACAGCATTGGGGACCAGTGACTTCACAGGAGACTGCTGACAACAAAGGGACAGCCATGATGTCACAGGACTATCGGTGACATCACAGGGGACCGTGGTGACATCACAGAGGAACCTGTGAAATCATAGGCTATTGTTGCCAACAAAGGGAAAGCCGTGATGTCAGAGGGACATCAGTGACATCACAGGGACATCAATGACATCACAGGAGACCTAAATAACAACACAAAGACACCAGTGATATCATGGGGGACATTGGTGACATCAAAGGGGAGAGTGGTGACATCACAGGGACAACAGTGACATGATTGTAGACCAGTGACATCACAGAAGACTGGTGAAAACAAAGAGGTAGCCTTGATCTCCCAAGGACATCAGTGACATCACAGAGGACATCGGTGACTTCATAAGGACAGGGGGGACATCGCAGAGACACCATGACATCATCAGTGACACTGGTGACATCACAGGGACAGCAGTGACATCATTGGGGACCAGTGATGTTACAGGAGATTGGTGACCACAAAGGGGCAGCTGTGATGTCACAGGACTATCGATGACATCACAGGAGACAGGGGTTACAACACCGGGGACAGAGGTGTCATCACAGGGACATCGGTGACATCACTGAGGACAAGTGATGTCACAGGGGACTGGTGACAACAAAGATACAACTGTTATATAATGTGGATGTTGGTGGAGGAGCTTTCAGAACAAACTGCACACAAATCAGGATGATTTACTGCAAATGTTCCACTTTATTTACATAACCCAACCTCTTATATACTTTCACTGCCCCCCGGGGTGTGATCACTTTCAAACTATTGGTTATTTGCTGTAACCCACGAACCGAGCGTGTATTACTGACACACTGCCTATTGGGCGCACACAGATGTCCATGTGATATGAAGACATTGTTTTTCTCCTAAAACTCTTCCTTATTTTTGTCCCAGGTTTCTCTTTGTTTACATTCCTGCAGTCCGTTACCATTGCTCCTGTATCTTTCCACTGCCTGCAAAGAGGCTTCTGGCTATGTCAGGACCAGGCCTACCTGAGGCCAATTAGTATGGTTTGTCCATAGTGTGTCTTTTTTCAGCTGAGCACTCCACACATGGACATCAGTGACATCACTGGGGACATCAGTGATTTCACAAGGACAAGGGTGACATCACAGAGACACCAGTGACATCATCAGTGACACTGGTGACATCACAGGGACAACCATGACATCACTGGGGACTAGTGACCTCACAAGGGAATGGGGATAGCTGTGATATCACAGTGAAATCGGTGACATCAGTGGGGACATTGGTGACTTCACAAGGACAATGGTGACATTACAGAGACAGCAGTGACATCATCAGAGACATTGCGGATGTCACAGGGGACAGTGGTGTCATCACAGGGACACAGGTGACATCATTGGAAACCAGTGACATCACAGGGGTCTACTGACATCACAGGGACATTGGTGACATCATGGGGACATGGCACCACCGCTGGGAACAGTTGTGATATCACAGGGAGACCAGTGACATCACAGGGACATTAGTGGCATCACAGAAAGTTTAGTGACATCACCAGGGACATTGGTGACATCACAGGGGACAGTGGTGACATCACAGGTATAGCAGGGACATCATTCAGGACCAGTGACATCACAGGGGAATTGTAAAAATAAAAGGACAGCTGTGATATAGCGTGGACATCGGTAACATCACAGGGGACAGTGGTGACTTCACTAGGACAAGGGTGACATCACAGAGACACCAGTGACATTATTGGTGTCACTGATGACATCACAGGCCACTGGTGACATCATAGGGACATCAGTTACATCACTGGGGACCAGTGACATCATAGGGAACTGATGACACCATTGGGGACACAGGGGTCACCCCTGGGGACAGCAGTGACATCACAGAGGACCAGTGACATCATTGGGGATGGTGGTGACATCACAGGGAAAGCAGTGACATGAAAGGGACAGCAATGAGGTCACAGGGACAGCAGTGACATCATTGGGGACATTGGATACACCTCATGGGACAGTACTGACATCAGTGGAGACCAGTGACATCACTGGGGACAGCGGTGACATCACAGGGACAGCAATGATATCATTGGGAATGTCGGTGAGTTCAGAGGGACAGTGGTGACACTGGTGACACTGGGGACACCCCTGGGGACACCAGTGACATCACAGGGACATCGGTGACATCACAGGGAACAGTGGTTACATCACTGGGGACACAGGGACCACCCCTGGGGCCACCACTGACATCACAGGGACAGTGGTGACATCCGTGGGGACAGCAGTGACATAACTGGAGATCAGTGACATCATAGGGACATTGGTGACATCACAGGGACTGCGATGACATCAATTGGACAACTGTGACATCATTGGGAACACCAGTGACATCACAGGGACAGTGGTGACATCACTGGGGATGTTGGGGATGTTTGGGGGCCTTTGGGAGGGCACCTGCCTGGGGGGTTTTCATGCGAGCACGGACGACTCAGCACACCAATGTGATGATCAGAGAGCGCCGTTGATTGGAATCAAGCAGCAATCTTTGATCCAGTTTTCTAACAATACTCTTCTATCAGCTCTGTTTCTTTAACATTCTTTATGTCCTTTCCCACTCTGAGAGCCGGTACTGAGACCCTGTTTTGTATATCCAGATTTGCTACTGCTTCTCTTGGTAGATCTTTCACATCCTGGGACCATCAGAAGGTCATCACAACAACAGATCATGTTTTCACAATTGCAACATAAGGTTATGATCCTCTATGTTAGCACTAAAAATCCCTACACTTCCCCCTTTTTCTTTAAACAAAGCAGATGCAGTTTGAGCCAATAAGCTGTGAAAACATTGAACCAGACATGGCAGAAAAATACACACTCCTGGAAGCAGAAAGACAACGGGTGCCAACCATTGTACAGTTTGCATAAGCTGATTCTGGGGGTGGCTTTGGGAGGGCATCTGCCCTTCAACACCAGGACTGCAGAGAACTGGGAAGCTTTACTGGGAGCACTGGGAGCAGCAGGTGGCTGGTGTGAGAGCAAAAGCAGGGCCGGGGGACACACGACCCCCCCAAACTCTGGGTGGGGATGGACTGGGGGGTCCAAGCCTGGGCCTGAGGCCACGGGGAGCGGCTGCAGCCGCCGCCAGCTCAGGAGCTCTGTTGGGAGAGAAAAGGGGTGACAGCAGGCTGGGGGGGCAGGGGGGCACACACGCTCTGGGGAAGGGGGGACACAACCCCCGGGGACCCCCCTTTACCTTTTCCCACAGGTAGAATCTGAGCCCCAGCGCCAGGAAGACCAAACCCAACACGAAGCCCCCGACCCCCACCAGGATCTTGCTGCAGATGGTGTCCTGTGGCATCTCTGGGGGGAGCCGGGTGGGTCAGGACCCCCAAAACCTCCCATAGATCACCCAGGACCTCACAAACCCTGTTCTAGTCTCTCTCAGCCCACCCAGAACCCCCTGAAACTTCCTGCCAGTCCCTTCTATACTAGTTCGTTTGAATCCATGCCCAGAATAAAGACAAGTACAGCAGTCATTCAAACACTACAAAAAAATCTTTTATTGCAGTGAGAATAAAATTTATAAAAACTATTAGCAAAGAGAATCAAAAGTTGAAAAAACTAAAACCACTACTTTATCAGTTGCCATGCATACAATACTACGAACAGCTTTTATTACAGCATTAGCTAGTAAAAAGGGAATTAAAGGGATAAAAAAAAAGGAAATAAAATGTTTGCTTTCTTGGTTACTTCCTATCAATAAACTGTGCTCACCTGCACAGACACGTCAGGCCTACCAGGCTCTGCAGGGCTGGTCGGTGCCCGTGCTTGGCGGGTGTCCCCGCGGAGCAGCACAGTGTGGATGGAAGGATGAGCATCGCTCCACCCAGCAGTGCTGACACCCCATTCCATCAGCTCTACATTACACTACGTAGGGCCAGGACGCAGCAGAAGGTGGTGCTTGAGTGGCAGCCAAACAGCGCCCGTTCATCACCTCATGGCAACAGTCTGGGCGTGCCCCACTGTAGGGCAAGGAGCCAACAACCCCTGCCAACATCATCTTCCTCTCCATCACCTTCCTCAGCCCTATGGACGACCTGTACCATTGTGTTCCAAGGGGATTTGTATCTCTCTTGCAGAGTGGAGCCAGGCCAAGGAGGAGCTCAGCTCTGATAATGGGGGACATCCAGTTGACTTTGCTAAAGACACAGTGGGCCTTACAGTGAACTTGTGCAATAAAGTCACACTGTACAATATTCTGGCTGGTTTCACATGCGAATATAATCACTTTCTCACCCCTCTTTGCTACATTGATCACCTAAATCAAAAGTACCCCCTTACACCATGGCAACCATTTTGCATTCTCATTGTGACCTCAGTTACCATGGCAACCATTGTGCATTCTCATTGTTACCTCAGTTGTCATGGCAACCACTGTGCATCCAAATTATGACGTTGATGACCATGCCAACCATTGTGAATTCTAATTGTGACCTCGGTTGCCATGGTAAACATAAAATAGTCTCATTTTTACCTCAGTTACCATGGTAACCATTGTGCATTCTCATTGTGACCTCGGTTACCATGGCAACCATTGTGCATTCTCACTGTGACATCAGTTACTATAGCAATCATTGTGCATTCTCATTGGTATGTAAGTTACCATGGCAGCCATGGTGCATTCTCATTGTGATGTCATTTGCCATGGCAACCATCGTGCATTCTCATTGTGACATCGGTTATTGTGGCAAGTTTTGTGCATTCTCATTGTGACCTCAGTTACCATGGTAACCATTGTGCATTCTCATTGTTACGTAAGTTGCCATGGCAACCCTTGTGCATTCTCATTGCGACCTCGGTTACCATGGCAATCATTGTGCATCCTCATTGTTACGTCGTTTATCATGGCAACCATTTTGCGTTCTCATTGTGACGTCAGTTACCATGGCAACCATTTTGCGTTCTCATTGCGACCTCAGTTGCCATGGCAACCATTTTACATTCTCATTGCGACCTCAGTTGCCATGGTAATCATTGTGCATCCTCATTGTGACCTCTGTTATCATGGTAAGCTTTGTGCATTCTGGTTGTGACTTGGTTACCATGGCAACCATTGTGTATTCTCATTGTGACCTCGGTTACCATGGCTATCATTGTCCATTCTCATTGATACTCTGGTTACCATGGCAACCATTGTGTATTCGCATTGTGAAATCGGTTACCATCGCAACCATTGTGAATTCTCATTGTGACATTGTTTAATGTAGCAACCATTATTCATTCTCATTGATATATGGGTTACCATGGGAACCATTGTGCATTTACATTACTAAGGTTGGTTAATAAGGCAATCATTATGCATCCTTAATAATACATCCTTTACCATGGCAACCATCATACTACCCTATTGTTACAGTCAGTTACCATGGTAACCATTATGCATTCCCTGTTACGTCGTTCACCATGGCAACACACAAATAATACAGAAATTCCAAAAATGGTTTCTGCCTGTCAAAACCTTCCTATCAAACATTCTCTGTCACCTCTCTGCCAGAAGTTCTCACCAGGACTTCCCACAGCACTTTTCCTGCCAAAACATCCTGCCATTGTTTATGATTATCATATCTCTGCCAATATCTCAACTGACTACGTGCCAAGAAACCA
>NW_026087160.1:0-93573 GCF_022539395.1 Myiozetetes cayanensis | reverse complement strand
AACAATTACTTCTAAAAGGTGAGCCAACTATTGTGCAATTACATTTCATGGTCGCAGAGGTTACGAGGTCTTCTTCTCTTATCAGGAAGAGCTGTCAATCTTCAAAAGGCCTCCCTAAAACATCTAATAAATTTTTTTATATTAATTATTGGTTTTAAAACAAAAATACTAGTATTACAGCAGCACTTAGAAGACACATTTATGGGTCAACACTTCTGTTTGAAGCTGTTCAAATGCAAAACAGAAACATGAATTTAAAACTGAAGAGTTTGCAAACTCCTGAAACCAGTGCTTTTTCCTAAAATGTCCAGAGAATAACCTATTAATTCTTGATATCTGCATGAAAGCATATCTGTACAAAATAGTTTGCCAGCAATACCTTCATCCTCTCAGTCCATATACTAATCTACTGCTATTGTCTTCTATATTCAAATATCATAAAACATATGCAAATACCATAAAACACACTCTGTTAGAACAGGTTAGATCATTGACCATTAAAATTTATACATCATTTGTTCTAACTTGGGCTCCAGAAAGTGGTATGAAATCTGAAGAGGCATATTATCAGAGAAACAGAAAAAAACTATGCACTTATCTAAAATATAGCATAAATTCTAGTCTCAAAAAGTCCTGAGAACTGGTTTTTAATGAAAAAAAAAAAAACGGGGAATACTGTAACAGCTGAGTTTCATGTGCTACATTGGAATATGTATATATAGATGGAATAGGAAACCATAGTGGTTTTTAGCAACAGGAGATGAAGTTGACCAATCTTTTTTTTTCCCTTAGAACATGTTTGGTTTTGAATTTTGTTTGAATTGTGGCTAAGGGTCTATCCAAAACAAACCTCTACTTTGCTTGGCCCTCAGAATTATCATGAATTTCATTGTCTACACAGATGCAGATGCTGATCTAATTTGTAGCAGCTGCAGAATACTTAATTAAGCCTTTTCTGTCCATCTATGGCTGTCTGCTTCTGTATCACATCATCATGCAGAGCAAGATAGACAAAAGCTTGAGTGTCACACAATTAGCAAGGGAGAGCAATCATATTTTTTGTTTTGGGTTGTGTATTTTTTGGCAAAATATCTGAAAATATCACAATACCTTAGTCAGGCAATTCCATTTCTGGAAAATAGAAGGAATGCACAACCTAAAAAAATCCATCCCCTGCCCCCACCCAACTTTTTACAAAATGAAAAGGAATCACAGGGAGATTCTCTATATTCAATGGAGGGAAATCATATGGACAAATAAATGCGGTAGCAGGAATAAGAAGGGTGGATCTTACTTAAACACTCATTCAGAAACAATTTATGGGAGCCTTTCTTTTTGGAGATAAGCAAGAGAAACTGCCCTAGCAGGAACTTCTTTAGAAATACCCAGCTGATGGTAAAAAGGTTTAAAATTTCTAAAGCTGCATAAATGAACAATTAAATACAATTTTTTCTTAGTCTGCATCAATTCTAAAGGCTGTGAGAGATAACTCTTCTATATTAGCAATCAAGTTGAATAATAAAGATATTGTATTTCTTGGGTGAAGGCTGTTTAAAAATCTAGGTAGACTTTAATCACAGTTGTATTAAACCATACAGTAAATTACACTTCCACAAAATGCCTTGCTTTAAAAAAAAAAATATTCTGATGCTTCTGAGGCATATGAAGGTGCAGAATTATCAGACTGATGAACAGTAGTTCACGGAATGATAACATTTCCAAAATTATTCTTCAAATACATTCCTGTACTTAAACCCTATTAAGATGGGGAATTGATTCCAAATTTCCACTCTAAACTCATATTTGATCTATTTTTATATTTTTGCATAGGAAAAAAAAGCCCATTTAGCTTGAAATTTTACCTCATCAACTTTATGTCAGAAGAGATAAGGAAAGGAGTGTAGAATAGAAACTAGTTAGTGAGTTTGTCTGAGGCTGAAGTTTTGCTTGCCAATTTCTGACTACCACTGAAAAACTTCAAAACCCCTGGTGCATTTCTTTATGCAAGTCTAGACTCACATTTTTGGAGTCCCTAAATCTCAACAGGGGAGAGGTTATTAGGTTAAATTCTTCCTTTAGTTACACTTAAGTAAGATCACTGACTACAAGTGTTACACTCCCAAAATACGTACATGTATACATGAACTATATACATTTGGTGGAATGTTGTCATAGGATGATAAGGACATTTGAATGACTTACAGGGAGACAGTGGCCAGCACAGGAACAGAAGTTACAGCATACTCAGATTAATTCTGAGGCAGAAATAGGATCTGGGTGGCCACTGACATAGGGCTGAGCTCCCATTTTAGTGTCTCATCTCAACCTTCCAGAGTACACTGTATTTCAACAGACTGCAGAGAACTTTGGACATGCCACATGGACTCCACAGCATCCATGTTCCACACCAAGCACAAGATTCAGCATTTCTATAACTGTTAATTTCCTTCAGATGCAATTTTAGTCACATTAAAAAAAAAAAACCAAAAAAACAAACTTGCATACCTTAAGTATTACCTATTTCTAAAATGCATGTGTGGCAAACAAATAGAGTATCATTCGGCCCAAATCTGATTCAAGTATTAGTCTGTGTTGTCATTCACAAAGTAGTAAATACTACTATACTAAAAAATACTATTTTTACACTCTTTGGGACAATTTTAGTAATACGTACTCTTTAAACCAAAACTGTTGACTATATTCCTTAAAAGAACTAAGCTGACTATGAAGTTACCTCCTATCTCTAGTCTGAAAACAGTTTAAAAAGAAATAATAATAATAAAAAAAAGGCATTACAGTAAAAAGAATTCTTGGATAAAAATAATCCTTGGGCAGCTGTTTATGAGATATTTAAAGGACAATATCAATTTGCAAACTAGTTTCAGAAGCCGCCTTTGGTAACAATGAAGTATTTCATATTACTAGAACTGGATCAATTTAGCAAAACAAACAAGCCCCTTTTCATTGTTGACTTAGCGCATTTGGCAGTCTTTTTCTCTCTACAATCAGTCTCTTCCCTGCAAAGACACTTGAAAAATCTTAGTTTACTTCTTTTTCTTCTTTTTCCTTTTCCTTTTTTTTTTTTTTTTAAGGTAGTGGAGGGGAAATTGAAAAACAACAACAACAACAAAACAAAAACAAAAAACCCAAACAAACAAAAAAAAAAACCCCACAAAACACTTTCCAAAAGGCTATAAAGTAACAAATAATACCCCAGATTAGTTGACCTCCAAGCCCTCCATCGAGGCCTAAAACAAAATGATGATGCCTTTCCAGATGGTGCTACATCCCTCACCCCAGGGCTGCGACGCCGGCCTGCTGGACACGCCTCAGTCCGTGTGCCAGCACTGCCACGGGCTGCTGCAGCCTCACCAGCCCGGCCCCACGTGTGGGTGCACTCCAGTCCTCCCCTCTCCCCGGTTCCCACCCGCCCTGCTCCAGGGTGGCCTCTGTTCCCGGTTTGAGCTGACACGACTGGCACCCCGAGCCTCGCTGTCACTGCAGAGTGGTGCTTCTGCCTCCCAAACCAGTGACATGCATTCGCTCCAAAGGTCGGAGCGGTGGGCAAAGGCTGTGAACAGGCTACGGAGGGGGCCGATGGGGGCAGCTCTGTGGGCGGACGCCCAGCAGGTTTTTGCTTCAAGTCTCCCCCAGGGCCAGCCTTTGGTCAGGACTTTGCTATTCCCGTCCGGTCCCAAACAAGTATGGCCCCTCTGGGCTGCCTCTCTCCAGCCGCAGGGAGACAGCCGCGGCTCTCCCTCCCTCCCTCCCTGAGACCACCCGCTTTGCCGCTAGCCCGGCCGTACTCCCAACGCCCCCCGCGCCGCTCAGCGCCTTCCCAACGGAACAGGGGTAAGGAGGAGAACGAAGAGGACGGGGCGGCGATTGCTGCAGCGCCCGGCACCCCAAGAGATCTCGGGGACACCCCAGCAGCTCCCGAGCGACCCCGGACCACCCCGGGCGCTCACTGTGCCTCACGGCTGCCCGGCGCCGCCAGACGCCAGGGCCGCGGCGCCTGAGGACATGGGGCCGGGCACCGGGACATACCTGCTCCTGCCGTGCCTCCCGTGCTACTCCAAGCCCCTAGAAATAATGAGTCAATAAATAAATTAGGAAAAGCCCCGAGGCAGCAATGTGTCTGCAGGTGCGAGGGGTCGGGGCAGAGGCTCCTCCGGACCCAGTCGTTTCAGCGAGGACCCCTTTCCACAGCCACAGGTGCAGAGAAAAACGAGCATTTTGGGGTAAAAAAAGGTTCTCCCAATGCTACCCAGTGTCGCCTTCCTTGAGGCAGACCCGAGGAGATGTGTGCCTGAGTGTTGGCATCACATACACCTGCCATTAAAAGAATGATGAAATTAATATACCAAGCCTCAGCTTTACATTTTGGCCTGGACTTTTAAACAGGCATTTATTAAACAACACAATGGCTGTGTTTTTCAAAATGTGTGTTAAAGCATAAGTACCAACTGGAGGGTGGAGATTGCAATCAATAGTTTTGTAATTTTATTGATAGTGTAGCATCCCTAAGGTAGGATTCAGATGGAGTTTATAACAGTTTCTGAAAACGTCAAGTTACTTACAAGTAACTTAGGCCTAAGTGCACTTCAGTAAAGACTCATATTTTTCCACAGAAATTGTTTCATAAATCTCTTTAGGTATATTTAAGTATTATAGGTTTGCATTTTAATAATATGCTGCTTTTTGCTTTTAAACATTCAAGGTGCCGAAAAAGAATTGTAAACTGTGAAGTAACTACTATGGGAAAGATTAAGTAAAGCACTGGAGGCGGATGATTTTGACAATAAAGAGGGTGTATGTGGTGAGTGTTTAATATTTATTGCATTTAATATTACAAATTACTATTTATTATTTTGAGATTTATGTGAAAAGCAAAACCTGGAGAGCAAAACTCTACTGTGTTATATACTTACAGGTACTCCTGTGACAAAGGCTTTCTGTAATTATTGCTTGATGTGTGTAACACCATTTTAGTAATCACATGCCAATTTATTTAAAGTTAGTATGTCAGATGTGCCTACCTTGCAGATATTTTTTTGCAATTAAATGATTTTGCAAAGAATCATGTGCATGTCATTTCTTTGTAGTGGCTTTCAAAGTATTTAAATTGTGCTCCTGGAATATATATCCTATTATCTTTGAAATTATCTGAGTTTATATCTTTTTGTTCATTATGAAAGCATATGGATTGAGGGAATATTCTGAATGAATGAAGAAAAAATACAGTAGTGTTGAATAATCTTGTGGGGTAGATTAATCTATAGCCTCGATTTCTCTCAGGGTGGGTTGCTGTGGCAACCACCCCAGCTCTCTTTAAAATAATTTTGTAAAGCTCACTTCAAGCACTGCACCCAGCGTGGGCAAAGTTTAAAAGCAGCCAGACATGGGAAGAAGAGTTATACTGTGTTGCTCTTACAAATAGGGAGGTGGTGGAAGAGAGCAAGGCATGGAGTGGAGTGGGGTTGAGAAGAACTTTAAACAGAAAATAGAAACCAAGCCACCCCAGAGTTAAGATGCAAAGGAGTTGGATCATTTTATAGTAACCTCACTGCTTTTCAGTTTAAATGCCATTAAAGGATGTAAGCTGGCAATCTTATTTCTCCTTAGGGAAAGATGTGTTCTGGATCCACAAAAGAACAAAAATGGACTTTGATAATCACCTTCAAAGGAAATGTTACCTTGAGATAATCACACTTGTAAGGGAAAGAGATACTTGGATACACTCTTTGATAAAGCTTTGGAGATCTGATTTTATAATTATTACACTTTGACTGATGTCTCATCATTTAAAACACTGCGTGCCTCAGGTGGTGGATTGAGAAAAAAATAATTTTGTCAGCAGTTCTACACATGAACTCTGGACAGCAGAAAAGAGCAGATTTAACTCTCATGACAGAAATCTGAAAACAGTGCATTTGTGGAGCATCAGTAGAAGTGCAGAAACCAGAACAAAGGTTTTTCACTGCTTGAAATTATCCCAGATTTTTAAATGAAATGCAACAAATGAGAGGAAAAAAAAATCCAAAACTCTTCAAATGATACTGCATAAATTCATGCCTTATCTAACCCTGAGATGAGTAAGAAAGCCTGATCCCTCCCCTTATAACTGTTTGTCCATCTAGCATCTGAACCCTGTTTTAAAAATCGAGGTGTCTTTTACATGGGTTTGATAAATTGTACTCGTGACAAAAACTTGGCATGGTTTTAAGGTGCTCTGGAATGTGAAGGTCACAACTATATAAAGATTAGGCCACAAGTACCCACATGGAGGTGTAGCTGATGTTCCAAGCTGCTGTATACTTTGATTTTCTGAAATACTTGCTTACTCTAATAATTACTTTCAGAATATGACAGTGCTTGTCTTCTGTGCTGCCAGTCGAAGAGCTGTGTTACCAACTAACCAGAAACCAGGAAACTTACACATCCTGCACAAAATAAAACAGATGTCAGTCATTTTCAATTAGAGCAAAAAGTGTGAAGTCTTAACAGAGTTTTCTGGTTTTGCCACTAAGAATATACAAATATTAATGGATAGTTGGGTGCCACGCTGGGAGACCAAAATTGTCTGTAGAAGAGGCATAGAAAAGGTACAACCCATGTAACTGTTCCATGTTTCTTTCCTGCTGTGCTTCCCTCCAGACCTGAGACTGAGAAAGTATTTCTTCCCTAATGTTTTTTGGGCTCTGCTGCTGCCACTGCAGAGCGTATGCACCTCTTACAACCGTGTACAATGTGCTTGGCTCGTGTCTGGCTGCCTGTAGGTTCTGGGCACATCAGTATCACTATCTTTGTTGGTGTGGGTGCATCTGTACCATGTCACTGTCTGCCCATGGAGAGTTGTGCACTCTCACCCAGACAAAGCAGGGCACGATGAAATCCGCAGTATTCTCTAGGGATCTGCATTGAGAGCAATTGCGGGGTGCTTGTTAGAGCTGCTTGAGCTTTGTTTTGCTCTGACCATGCTTCTGAGCATCCATGTTTTAATAAGTATAGTTGTACTGAAAAGGTATTTATTCACTGTCAAATACTTTGAAAGTAGGTCAGTGGCCCAATGAGATGTTTATAGGGGAAAAGACTGCAAGACCTGTATTAAAATAACCCAAATATATATTTATCACTGTGTTTGAGTTCAGTCGTTTGGTTTTATCATGTGTGCTGTTCCTATTTCCAGTATCTTAATCTATCATAAAAATAATGGTCTGTGCCTTTACAAACTCCCTTGCTGCTCTCAAAGGATCGTAAAAGTTGGCTATCTGCATGGAAATTAAAACAAGTATCTGTAAGGTTCAGTTTTACTCACAAATTACCGCATGTGCTTAATCTGGATTCAAACTCCTATACAGTGCAGTCCTTTTAGTCTGGTTTCAGAAGTAAATGAACCTATTAAAAAAAAAAAATTATAAAGCCGTGTCCTCTCACACAGCGTGCTGCCAGTGCTGCATTTCTGCGGGTAAGCCTAACACGAGACTGTCTCTGGCAGCCGGCCGTGGCCGGGACCCGCGCAAGGAGGCGAGCGGTCCAGGATCCAGTCGGTGCTCCCCGTGGGGAAAGTGCCTCTGCGCCGGCGCTGGCCTGGCACCGCTCCCCACGCCTCGGGAAGCGGAGCGGGATGAGTTGGGGAAGTTGGGCGGCTCAGCGGGCGAAGGGCTCGGGAGGGGGAGCTCGGCCAAGGTGCGAGGGGCTGGGCGGGAGGTCTGTGGGGAAGGAGGGGAGGGCCGAGGGGCCGCAGCCCCGCTGCGCTCCGGGGGCGGTGCAGGAGCCGGCGCCCTCCGGGCCGCCCGGCGACCACGGGCTGGCTGTGCCCCCTCTCGGCGCCCGCCCCGCCCGCAGGGGGCGAAGCCGCCCCGGGGGTGCCGTCGCCGGCACACCGGGGTGGTGACTCGCAGGTTCGGCTCGAAGCCCCTCTGCCCCGCAGGTCCGGCGGGCGAGCAAGCTCGACCACCGCGGTCCCCGGGCACCCCGTCCGCGGATGTGCTGCCTCGGGCGGAGCGTGGTCCGACCCCGCGGCCGCCCTGCCCTGCCATGCCCTGCCCGCCCTCGGTTTTCTGCACTGCCATCACCAGGAGGGGGGAAACGCGCACCGGCTCGCCGCCTTGTCTTCGCTCAGTATAATAAAGGATTGTCATTAGGTTTGCGTGTGGCATATGCCATTACCCCCACCGTAGAACTAAAATTAGCAAAATGTCAGGAATGGAAAGATTGATTCACCCAAGATGCAATTATCATTTAAAAAGTGCTTGATTGAGGTGCTGATGCTCAGTGATTTATTCTGCATACCATATACATAATTAAAGTACTGTAGTGGAGCAATTTATCAATCTAGTTTAGACTAGAGGGGCAAGGAGCTGCTGCCGCTGCTGCTGCTCTATGTTTGTTTTATTAAAACGCTTTGGGGATCTGATCCCGCCCCCTTTTTGCAAGAGTGAAACTGATTATTTCTCCAGCTCGGGAGGAGAGAGTCATTCGTTTGGGATTGTGGGAGAGGGAGAGAAATAGAGACACAGAGAAGGAGAAGAAAACGGAGGAAGAGAGAGCGAAGCAGAAAAGGACACCTCATCAGGCGTGTAGTTTGAATCCCTTTCTCGCCTCCCCCTTCCCCTCCGCGATGTTACAAAGGCTGTGAGCTGTTCGCCTTTTCCCATTCGCCTGCTGTCACTTCCTTCCTGGACGATCTCAGGACGAGTCCGATTACTTTTAATCCGACCAGCAGCTCAGCCACTTTCTCCTCCTCCACGCTGCACACACGCGCACACGCGCGCACACACACACAGATACACCAGGCATCTTCTGGCTGCTTATTGGATTGACTTTGAAGGTTGTGTGTGTGATTCAAGGCGGCTGCATGTTGAACCAGGTGGTGAATATTTAAGGCTGGAAGAAGTAAAGGGATTTTTTCTTTTTCCTATGAAAGGAAAATATCTGAAGGACTAGTGTGATCATCCAAACAGCTAAATGTTTATAATGTAAGTACATGTGAAATTCAACATCGGACTAAAATATAGTGGGCATGGTACAAAAGTCCTAGGTACATTTCCTATTGCGTTTGAAAAATGTATCAGTCATGTTATGTGGATCGAGATTGCTTGCACATTTTTTAAGTGTATGATGGTGCAGTTGTTTAATATTAACTTGTTAGACAAGTAACACAGTTAAATCACAGTCTAGTAAATTATTGCTGACTTGTCAGTATCAGTGTCATAAGTGTTTAAACTTTGATAAAGTTAGTTTTCATTATTTGTGTGCTTGATATTGAAGTGTTGGAAACTTATTTGATTTAAATAGTTCACTAAAAGCTATGACCTTGCAGTGCATGCACTCTGATTTATCAGACTAAGGAAGCAATCCAGTTTGAGTGAATGTTCTTAAACTTCATTTTATCATAGGCTCTCCAGTTCTTGAGTTTAGGTAGTGCGTGCTTGCAAGTGTTTAACTTTATGCATCTTTCATCTGAATACTTAAATTTGTGTTGGAAAGACCCCTTGCACTGATATGGGAATTTAAATCATGGGCTGCAAACCTCTTTTGTAATAGTATGCTTTGGTCTTTACACGGTACTTTGAGTAATCTTTACATTTTTTGACACAAAGGAGTAGAGCTAATCAGCCTTACAGAACTGGCTGGTGTAGTTGCAGTACAGTTATTTACAGGCTAAGATAAAGTTTAATGTAAATGATAGACTTATAAGAGTATTGGTGCATTATGTAATACTTAGTGTTTGCCATAAAACTTAGTGTGACCTTTTGTAAGCCTGAAAAACCAAACAAATATAAAGACAAACTAATAATTCCCCTTCTCAAAAAAAAGAAAAAAAAAAAAAAGGAAAGAGCAAAGCAGCACATGGCAAAACAAAACTTAATGAATTATTGTGGATACCTAGGCATTGTGTTTTACACACAATGTGTTGTATTTTCTTTATTGTATATTATAGTTGTTATTACCAAATTCCTGCATTCTCATATTAAATAAATACTATAATACTCAATTTAAGACTAAGGATGTGATAATTAAGCAGAGAAAGGCACTTCACCAGTGTTTTACTGGTGATCAGAAAAGAATTGCTTTGACACAAAATTTTCCTAGCACATATGTGACGATTAGCTTATTGGCAAATGTCCTAGTTTCATATCTTTACTTTAAAATAACTCCAAGATGAGTGATAAATTATATTAGATGCAACTGTGTCTGGATTTTTTTCATTGGCACTTTTCTGGTTATTGTGGTTGAAGAGTAAAGATGTTTATATGGAGTATAAAAACTAAACCCTAGAGGCTTGGCAGGGCATGGAAATATTACCACCTGTGAACAGGTACTAGCCTCTGTATTTGAGGCTGTATACATACATACTGATTTCCAGGCGAATGGGTACTTTGGGGATTTGTTCTTTTGTATACTACTTTTGTTATCTGATTTCAGGTACCTTACATGAAGTAAAAAAACCTACAAAACTTTCTTACATTATCTGTTTTCTTAAAATACCCGTTATATGATTCTTTCTATATCAACGAGTACATAGTTCATACTGCGTCTAACACTGAAGTCTGTGCTCATGTTCAAGTTCCTTTGGAAATGATAGAAAAATTTCCTGAAGAACTTAAGACAGTGGCCCTTAATTCAGGGTGTTTATGTTCCTTGTCGTACACGGACTTTTATTTTAGAAACTTGGTGTTGATATATATTTTTACCAGTATACCCTACATAGCAAGTATGAAAAGATAATTCTGGGACCTGAACATAGAAACCTTCTTTCATGCAAGCAGTTCCTACAAAACTAGTCCAACTGCCAACACTGAGACTTGTGTGAAAATGAGCATGTCACAGGGATAATGATCTACAGGATCAGGCCCCGAGGAGACCTAAACTTCTTGCCTGTCCCAAAGCTCTCACAGGACAGAGATGTAAAGAATGTCAGTTTTAATGTCCTTTAAAAGAATGCAAGGATCAGACACCATCTGTATTCTCTTAAGATTAATTGACCAAGAAAAAGGAAACTTAAGTTTAAGAGCTTTTTAGGAATTGGCAGTAAATGATGAATAGTGTGTGAGAGAAGTCTTTTAAAGGGGTATGTTCCTGAACTGCTAGTTTTGGAGCATCAAAAGAAAAGTCCTACAAATACTTTTCTTACTGTGATTTTTTTCCCCCCAATATGGGATCAGTACATTTTTCTTACTTTTTTTTAACATTTCATCTACCTGCAACATGTATATTCAAAACCAGAGATACCTGTCTTATATGGTTCTGTTTTTTAAAACACCTAAAATATTATAGACAAAGAGGAATTAAGCTTTCTGAAGCTTTTCCCAAATGTTTGCCTAAGAAAGGTTTTGATAACTCACTATTCAGTAGATAAATGTAATTACATAGAAACTTAGGAACTGAGCAGGAGTTGTTAATAGAACAATTTTGCCAACTTATTTTCTTTTAATTTTACTTCTCTGTAACAGGTTAATTTATTGTTCACCAGAATAGTTTAGTTCCTCTTCAGAGACAGCTAAAGATATTTCTACTTCTCATTCAGCAGGAAGTCATTAATTGCTATTAATTACTTGAAAGAAAAAGCATTTGATATATAGGTTTCATTTTTACCTGTTTGACATCATTGCTCTACATTGCATGATAATGTATCAAAAATCAAGTGCCGATACTCTTTTGAAAACACTGATGATGATGATGATGAACCTACATAAAGTTCTGTATATTTTCAAGGATTTTGTAGTCCTTGCTCCAGCATTTTGAATAATAACCAGAACATTTATATTTGTGATGTATTTAAAATTTTTCTATATGATTCTCTATATTAAAATTTTTCTATATGATATCAGTAGAGAGATTTTGCTACATTCTCATTTAGGCTCTGTAGTAACTCAGGTATAAAACACAGAAAAATTATATATGTAAGTCTGAACAGCTAGAAAACTTCAATTTTTAAGAGTAAGGCTAGAATTCTGGTATTTGAAAAGGATAAAAATATAATTTTGCAACCTATTTCAGGAACAAAATAGGCTGAGAAGTTCTCTGGTCAGCAAACACAACTGATGGTGCAAGTAAAAAATTGAAAAATTGAATTTCTTAATTTTCTATTTTTAAATGTAATTGTTTGGGTTCTCTGACCATCTTTAAGGTCATTTTCTCAGAACTGGTGGTCAATGCTGCATGTGGACAGGTGATTAAAAGCAAGTGTCTTCAACCCTCCACTTTAATGTCACTATCTCATTGACTGCAGTGCAGGAAAGCTTGTCTATTCACTGGGATCTGTCATCTTTAGGAAATCAGACCAGCTTATAGAGGCGATTCACAAAACCAACAGTGACAACAAAGTCTTATGTGCCTTACAAAAGAAGGATTAGGCAGTTCACATGTCATTGTGATTGGGCAGAGATAAAAGCTGATTGCTGCAGCATGGCAAGACACACTTCAATTTTAATTGATTATTTTATGAGACATCTATAACTCTGTTGCTTAGTCATTGTTAAATGCAACTCGAAGCAATGAAAACTCAGTTTTGACATTACTAATTTTGCATGACTTTTCTGTGAAAGGTAGAGCCACTTGTAGCATTGTTACGCAAATTTTATGAATGCTGTTTAATACACCACTTTTAGGAAATATAATTAAATTTCAATAGATTAGTATTATGGGATTTTTTTTAAAAATGTTTTTGTCTAGATGATATCCCATAAACAGCAATTAAAAGTTCTTAAAAGTGCTTAGGACTTAAAAATCCCTAGGCACTAAAAAGTGCCTAGGACTATATTAAATTCACTGCACTTACCCTATTAAGGGCTTACAAGAAAATTTATTAAACTTTATAATATTGAAGAACAAATAAGTCATTTTATTCTGTTATTTTTTAAAATGTAATGTGTTGTAAAACTACTCGTGTTGCATATGTGAACGAAGTAGTCTGATTTGAAAATAGTTAAGAAATTAAATGTTGTCCCTATATTATAAAGTATGTCATTTATCAGTGAGAATAGAGAGCTTTACCTATCTGCATAATTTAGTTATAATGTACAGCCTTTAACGTTTGGAAGTATGAAACTTGCAAGCTGATAACTTCTATGCTAATTTCTTACCATTTTTCAAAGGAATTCCTTTTTTTACCCAACTGATGCCTCCTAGTGTTTCACATAATAAAACACTAATGAGTCAACCATAAATACAAACATTGTTTTTTCATTGTCTTCATCTTCTGTGATACATAAAATTAATATTTATGTATTTAATTTTGTATGTGTTCTTGTAATCAGACAGGAAACTCACGTAAATTCAGATGTTTCATCTTAGTGGATACTGAAGGTGCTTTTTTGTTTTCTTTCATTCTAGATTTGCCTAGCTGTATTTTGAAAAGTTTAAGTTATATAAAATACATTTTCTTTTTCTACTTTTGTTTCTTATGTGCATTAAACCAACTTCTTAACAACGTATTATTAGGCTCAAATACAAATTTTAAAAATTGGGTAGGGTCATACTTTAAAAATAAGCCTTCAAAATAGGCAATAAATGCAGTTATAGAACTGTTTGAAATATCCTGATGTACCTCACAGCCAAATAAAATGAAAAAGACTGATCTGAGACACACTCACTCACTACAGTCCTCAAAGAACAGTTGTCACATTTTGTAACCATTCCTGGTTATTTTACTGCCTTGTAACAAGAAAACTGTATTAAGACAGTCTTCAAATTCACAAAATGGGCACCTTACTCTTTTAATGGTCTATTTGCATTATCAGTACTTCGGAAAAGGCATTCATGTGCATAAAATATTGAAATGGAACTTGAAGTGGTAAAGACTGAAATACAGTGTCCTTTTCTTACAAGTGCATTCTGATCTTATAACTAATTAATAACTAAAAAAAAACCTCAACAGTATCATAAAACAGTAGAATTTTTTATTTTTATTTTAAATTTAAGCATGTAGAGTTATCTAGCATCAGTGTGACAAAATAAAACTTACAGTCCTCAGCTGTATATTGAATCTGTCAGGTTCGGTCTTACAATGATACAGAAGCAGCCAAAATTTAGCACACTCTTGCACAAGTTAATGTCACACAGTTTTATGTTAAGTATGAGATCAATTTGATGATGACACTGATAATAAAGCCTATTATTCTTAGGCTTTCAAGAAAAGTGGAATTCCTAGGTACTTGTTCAACTCAGGGAGTTTTAAAGAAAAATAGAGTGGGTTTGCAACTGAAATATCAAAGTTTAGCAGTTAATACAGGTAATAAAAATTTGTATCTTCTCAATGAAAGTATGGTAAATTTAGGTACCTGCTTACAGATAAAATTCTCACAGAATACAGAGAGTTAAAATCTGTATATGCAGATCTTGGTAATGGGAATTACTATTTGGTTTTAGAATATTTTAAAAATGAAGATTTTAGAATTGTGTTTTGCCACCAGCCCTGTTTTCTCCCTGTAGTTTTAAAGCGCAAAGAGACTTTTTCGAGATCTGTCCTTTATTTAATCCACTAAACATCACATCGAAGCCTAGCCTTTAACACTTCCTCACATATTGAAAGTATTTCAAAGTATGCAAATGGCACCTGTTATTCAGCCAGGAAAGCTAACATGCTAGTAATAGCCTTTTCTCATGTAGTTACATGGCTTCGTCCCTTGCAAAGAGAAAACAAATTTGGAAAAAAATAGAGGGAAGCATAGAGAAAAAGAATCTTTAGGCATTTCAAGTTGTTACTGTGAAATACAGCCAACCAGAACTCCACCTAGCATTTTCACCTGGTTTCTTTGGTTGGTTGGTTTTTTGGTTTGTTTTTTTTTTTTACATATAGATTGCAGAAATATGTCCTAGCGAATTCTACAGGTGCCTTATCTCATTTAGAACCAGATCTTGGTACATTATCTGAGAATTATTTTTATACTGTATGGAATACACTCTGGCACAATATGAATTCAGTAATCATGCCAGTGGGGTGTGTAGCCTAGGCCCCATTTGTAATCCCCTAAACTGGTGATTTAGCAATCTCCAGCTCCAGCAGGGTGGATGTACTTATCTCTACCTTCTGCCACCTTCCATGACACTGGAAGGCTGCAAGAGTTCAAGTGAAGAGAGCTCCAGAGATCCTGGCCAGTACAGCTGGTCCATGAAAGTCAGTCAGATTCTGCTGCCTTCGTTTAAGTTAACCATAAGGCAGCCTACAGATTAGGATGGAATTGAACAGATGGCATAAAGCTCTGCTGCCTCCTTTTCCCAGGTTATAAAGCTGATATGAAACTTTGAATTAAATCTAACAGGTCTTCTCTGATTCCTATTTCTTCAGCTGTATAATTAATCAAGTGAAGTTTATAGTAAAAATTATTAACCAAATACCAGCACAGGAATTCACCTTAAATGTTTCCATCTTTCACCTCTCATACTACAATCACAAGATGTACAGCTAAGTAAACTGAATTAAAAACATTATTTTTGTTTGCTTTTATAGATACAGGATGCATACCACTTGTGGAACTCATGCTCAGTTAAATTTCACTATTTACTTTTAAGTGGTCAATCAATAGCTGTTAGCAAAGTATGTACAAAGGACAAGGAGGAAGGATTGTGAAATTGTTTATAAAACAGATTTGCACAAGTAAACTTAGTGCAGAACATTGTCCGTGTGTAATATTACTTCTAGTAATATAAAAAAATATGTGACACAGTAGCATGTGGTATTCATGTGATTTCTAACAAATTCTTCCCCCTACTGACAAATACCTTTTGATACGACACTATGTTCGAAACAATGGTGCATTATTTTAGTCCATATAACTTAGTTATCGTTGGATCATGAAAGAAATTACAATGTTCCAGAACATATTCACCTGAGTAAGAAGCTAGACTGCAGCACTTTTCATTTGAAAATTCAATATGAACTTCAGTGAAGATTGTTTTAAGTCTTTTCATTAGAGCTGGACAGAAAAGTTGTCCCTAAAGATTGGGGGAGGGCATTGTAAAGAAGCAACAGGACACTGAGGTTCTGTGACCATCCTGTAGTGCTGGCCCACACATTCCCTTCAGCCTGGCATTTTTAGCCTCAGACTTGTGCTGCCAAGGACTCCCATCTGATTGCCATATCCCACGGGAATGCCTCAGCAACTATTAGAAAAAATTTAGTACAGTGAGGATATTCTGTGAAACCAGCAGGAGACAGTATGTTCTCTAGACTTATCCTCAGGCCGGCTTTATCTCTGTCCATCTGTGTCCTGAACAAGTTTCTGAGTATGAGAAGTGGAAGAAACAGCAAAACGGGGAAGGCTTTGAGGAAGGTTAGGAAGAATGTTGCTGTGATATATTTGGTAAGATGGTATACAAATGGAGGAGTGGATAATGCATAGAAGTTGAACTTAAAACCTTAACCTTGCAGAGTTTTTTCATCAAAAATTCCTGTTGAAGTGTATAGAATTTGTCTTGTTGTGAGTAATCGTTAATTGTTGCCGATGTAAGGGAGTGTTCTTAATAATAATGATTGTTGAAATATGTTCTATAGCTATAAGGAACTGATCTTTGAAGCAGTATTTGAAGAGAACCTGTTTTATCCACAGAATCCTGGAGAAATGGTTAGTTCTTCCTTTATCTTGCTTATGTGTATTAGGTGAAGACAAGGAATTGATGTAGCAGAAGTATGAGAAAAAAATCAAGGTTACTACCCTGTTGCAATATATGAAATCTGCATATTTACTAAAATTCTACATGACACATTTTTTATTTCAGAATAGTGAGCTGGAGGATTGCATCCATGCAGTGGCATACAAAATGTATAGCTTTTGTGCACATAGACAAATTTTAGAGATGAGAAATATGACCATAAATGTTGATAAGAGCCTCTGGACTGGTATGGTCATTTAAAACTAAAGCAAAATTTCATTCATATTTTTGGGTACATGCATTTAAAAATGTGGAAATAATTTAAAGTTACATTTTAAATATGTATTAGTTAGAAAGTATTTTTCCAGTTTAGTCTTAAAAGGAAACTTGATTTAATGATTGACAAGCTACCTATTAAAGCAGAACTGCCTGTAATAATACGTATATGCTTGGTAGGTAGAAATCTGCATATCTTCACTGGGATGACAATAGGATCTGGTGTTTCTGTTTTATTGTTGATGTTGCAGTAAAAAAGATTATGCATGGGATAGAAACAGAAGAATGTTCTTCTACATGTCCTATAATATTGGCATACAAGTTGAAAATTGGACAAATATTTTTGTGGATTTTCAAAAACTTGTTACTGAGAAAGGAAAATGAGAATCTATCTTCAGTATAGGTTACAGTGCATAAATCCTTATCCAGAACATTGCATTTAGTTCAGTTATGATTCTAGTAGATATTGCCACAGGCTCAGTGTTACATTCTGTGGTGATCTACAGAATAGCCATCCGGAAAGCATCCTTACTGGGTGCTATCTTTTCTGGAATTTCATGTTTTTAAAACTTTTATCAGGGATATGATGGTGGTCATAGGCATAATGCAAATCTTTACAACAACTACAAGGCAAGCAATACTTAAACTGCTATTTTTGCATGGCAGTTTTAATGCTATTAGGATTTTTCCCCCTACTTCTAATCATGTAGTAAAATGCACAAGGATTTTTCAATGAATGCTGAATATGTTTTTTTATTTAACTTTTGTTTTACCACTACATAACAGCACTATCTGATGTAGCAAAAAGAGACATGACAAAAAAAGAAAAGATAGTGTGGTCTGTTTCTGTTCTGAAGAGCAGAACTTGTCATGCATGTGGACAAGTAGTGATCTTCTGGAGCTGCTTTCTGTTACAAACCACTAAAAGTCACTACCTTAAAACACATTTTCTACCACATTTTTATGTCCACTATTACAGGCAAACCCGTCATGAGAGCATCACCTTTTGGACTACTCCAGCAGGGCATGGAATGACACTCCTACAGATTTCTGATACAAAGTAATTTTGAGAATAGTCAGGAAGAAAGTATTTGTTTGCTGCTTTTGCTCTACTGTTTTCCAGATGTGATCAGATGGAGGAAGCTGTTCCACTAATGGATCAAAAGATTGCTCTGTGAATTAAACATCATCTTAAAAATCCATGCTTGATAGACATAAGTTCAAAATGCAATGTAGATATATCAAAAAGGCCTCTTTAAAGTCACAAGGAGTCTAAAGATGTATAGTTTAGTGAGATTCTGCTGCTGATACTTGTGAAAGAAAGAATCATCAGCATTCTATTTTCATACATTGATCAAAATCCTATTCTTAAATGCAGAATAGTTAAGTATATACCCACTGTTGTGTCTGTTCACCGAGTACATTTTGAATATATCATGACCTAAACTAGGTATCTAAAGTACAGGTTTTCTACTGAAAAAGTCAACATACAGCACATTCAGTTCAAAAGTGTGTTTTAAATTTTGAGCAAGTTTCTAGAATGTAAAAATCTCCAGCACCACATGCAACCCATAGGTAACAATTTCTAAGAGAATCAGGAAGTAGAATCCTTCAATATGAATTTCAAAACTTAAAAATAATAGATTTAAAAAATATATTGTTAATTCTAATTTTTCAATTCACTAATCATCATCACCAAAAAGATACTTGAACTTTACTTGAGGCAACAGATGCAAGGTAAAAAAATCTGCAAACAAAGCACAGTCCAGTCCAGTGGACAACAGTCCAGTGCATACAAAGGGACTCAGAACCCCTAAATGTAAATTTTAAATGAAACCTGCAAACTTTTTTACCTTTTTTTTTTTTTTTTTTTTTTTTTTTTTTTTTTTTTGGGTGCAAGTTTATTATGCAACACCTCAGTTCTTCAAGGGCAAAACATGGATGAAAATTGTCAAGTTTACTAAGGTACTGTAAAACCTAAAATTTGTGCCAGTATGTATTCACATAATTAGAAAGGACTTAGGTCAACACAAAAAAAGGAAAAATCAGGTTTTACTTCACTGTGTCCTGTTGTCTACTGGAACCCACATCCCCAGATTAAGTCTATAAATTCTTTATCAAAACTGGTTTAATTTGTATAGTAGAAATTCAGGAATTGAGAAAGCTGATTGGAAATACTTTCTACCCTTAATTTAGAGCAGTTAATGGAAAATTCTGTCTTTCTGGAAAGGTCCTTTATCAGTTAGCTATAGGATATTCTGGGAGAAAGCTACTCGTTACCAAATGTGAGGCCATCACATTTTTGTATAGGTAATGAAATATTCATAAATGAAGGACTGTAATTGAGTCATGTTTCACTGGAATGCCATAATTTCTTAGCTATTAACTTAGTCTCATTCTCTTTTATCTCTCTTACTGAAAAAATGCAAGTCTTTCTGTGTTTCTCATCTGTAAAGTAACTTAAAACTAGTTTAAACAACTGCAATTCCATGCCATCTTTCCTATTGTATTGTCAGAAAAGTTGGATTTTACTTTTTAAATGCAATGTATAAGAAGAATATTCTTTTTGTTTTAACTATACATTTGCAAGTGTATTATCTAAATATGTGAAACTGGATTGTAAATGCTTCTGTGAAAGTCTTTCACGATTTTTAGTGACCTCATTCTTTCGAGTTTGTTTCTTGAACTGAGACATACCATGCCTAGCAAAGCTCTGAAATCTAGGATAGGAGCTAGGAACATGAAGAGGTGTTTGAATATGAGGACAATGAGCATGCTGTAAATGAGTAGTGGATTGATTATAGCTTCATTGAGACAGCAAGAACAGCTTCAGGGTGCAATAAATCTCTCAGTCTACTTAAGAGTGTTTAATAAATCTAGATGAGAGCAAATAGATCAAAAATAGCCATTATGTGCATGTTTCAGTCGTCTTCAGGAGAGCTTGGGTGGTCCTTTAGGAAAGACCTTGTGGTCCTTTAGGAAAGACCTTGTGGCCTAGCCGGCCTACCTCTTCAGCCAGTTTATTGCATAGCTAATGTGCCTGCTGAATATGTGGGTGTGAATCCTAACCTGATTTCCTGACCACATTATTATGCTTGAATAAATGAAGAAGAATAACAACCCTGGTTTAAAAGTTGTGCCAATATTCAGTCTTGACTAGTATATATCCAAGAGCTTGACACAGCTTTTAATTTATAAAAATGTGCTGGTGCCTTTTCCTTTTCTTTCACTTTAATTCAGAAATTCTGATTTCAAAAATATGGAGAGAACTTTTATTCACATATATTAATATATTTATTTTTAATATAGCAGTTTAACAGTATTCCAGGTGTAAGTGTATATATGACACTCTGTCCTTTGCTCGTGCATTCTAGCATAAATCCACTGACTTGATGACCTACTAAAAACTGCTTTATATACAGAATTCTTGCTGTTAATTAACATCCACCTCTTTTTCTCAGTTCCACTCTGACTCTTTCTCCAGACTCATTAGAAACAAAGGTACCATTTGAATAGACTATTTCAAAAGAAGATCTCCCTATCTTTCTTCTGGACCACCCTGGGAAGAATGTGTCAAGATCTACCACTTCTTTGATCAAGAGAATTATAAGCAGACTTAAGCAGTTTTTTAAGTCCCTGTTGGGGATTAAAGTCTGTACGTGTGTGGTTGCCATTCACACATCCTGAAATGAGATGGTACATAAAGGTTCATAATATGCTATTCTAGAGCTTTTCTTTAGCTTTTCTTTTCTTTTTCTTTCTCTGCTGGATGTTAATTGTATTATGTAGTGATCTGTATGGGTTCTATAAAGTCAAAAGAATTCCATTTTGCTAGTGTGATTCTGAGGTACTGTTAGAATATCGAATAATCACTCTAACAGAATACATATAGGCTGAGACCACTGGCTTCATGAGACTTCCAGGTGCTCCAGATTAGTTGAGATGCTCAGGGTATTAGGTGCTATATTAATCTTCACTAAGCTGGCAATCACATCTTATTGCTGATGTCTAAGGCAAAACAGTGTATGGAACATCAGAGCAAAATTCAGAAATGTTTGTATGTCCTTGTAACTGAAATAGTGTTCTCTTACAACAAAACAAAAAAAAAAAGGTTCTTCCATATTTATTTGGTCTGTCTTCAAGTGATTAACCAAAAGGGAAGCAATGTAAGTTACTTTACAGCTGAAATAAAAGATTTTACAGACTCAGCAGAATTTCTGAATTCTTTCCTATGCATAAGCATGTAGTTCTCTTGCCATGATGAGTCAATAGCTGGGGAGTGCTTTCTAACTCTTAGTGAAGATCAGGTTCTCCTTTTATGTGCAAACACACAGCTACCGCTATTTGTAGTGGCAATTCTGTACTGTACTGACAACTGTAACTCACTGATTCTTTTTAGAGCCATCTTGGACTCTCAATCCACGTAATCAAGAGTGTAACTTGAGAGGATAAAAGCAGCAATAGCAAAGCTGACTCAACCACCATTTGTGCTAATTTAACTTGTCAGTCACCCTCGTCCTGTAATGCTAGAGTATTAGCAGGTTATTTGCTTAATGTCAATTTTAGGTATAACGGTATTTTTGTCTGAGAGCATAGCTAAGCACAGGAAGGGTATTCTAGCATCTAGGATAGCATTTGGGCAGTGTGGATTTAACTTTTTCTTCCAGAACCTATTTTAGATGATAGTGAGGATTTCCCTTTGCTGGTGCATCAATTCCCTCTCTGTTGAATGAGATGGTATTTCCCTGAGGCAAATTCTGTGTGACCCAAACACTGTGATAGTGGTGTCCATATGAGTACCATAGGGAGTAAACAAGACGATGTAGACATATAAGTATGTAGTGGCTTTTGGAGAGTTACAGTCTAAAGCAAAGCTACAGACTTTTAGGTAACTTCACTTATGTTAGAGAGCCATTTTAATTAAAGTTGAGAAGTTTCTACTTCTTTCTGTCCATTTTTCTTCTACTTCTTTAGTAGTTGTGCCAAGGTATCCATGTGTGTTTCTTCCACTGTCATCTGGCTCATTCCCAGCAGATGCACACAATCTGTTTTGCTGTCACTGACAGGGCTCAGTTTATGGAAAGAATGTGGCAGAACATGCTGCTGTAGTCACTTATACAGGATTCTCTTTTCTAAAAAGTAACTGAGAATAAATTCATTCTTTTTAATTTTTCTTTTACATATTGTTCAGTGATAGGGTTTTATCCAGGCTACTTGGGTTAAACAGAGTATTTGTTTAATATCTTAGCTTTCTTTATAATTTCTCGTTTATAAAATATAAATTTGCCAATTATGTGTATGTAGGAAATCATCACAGAATGTTGACAGACCTCAGTTTCAAATGGTAGCAGTAATCCTGACCATTTTTGGAATACGTGTAATATTCCCAGCTATTTTAGAATAGGATTTACTCTAAATTTTATAGTACAAATATTCCAACTTATAAATAATCCTGCTCTTTCAAAGATGTGGACTTTTAAGTATTGTGAATATATCTGAATCATACAAAAGAATTTTTTATAAGGTCATTGTGTGTTCCTTCTCATGCAAAGTAGTAGTCAGTAAAAGGCTGAATAGATACAAATAGAAAAATGAAATTTTACTATTTTGGACTTTGCTGGCAACAGAATGAAAGCTTTACACTGTATGTTGTTGCACATTGTTGCAGTGTAGTAACAGCTACAGGTCCTAGCAGAGATTAGGGCCTATAGTGCATGATGCTGTGGCTGAGGCATTAACAATATGAACAAACAGGATAAAAAAAGGAAGGTAGATGGAAAAGAAATACAGGTCCTTTTAATATTAAGGGTGTCTTGCACTTCAGTGTTGAGTAGGAAGACTCGGTGTGTTAAACTTTATGGAAGGTATCTGACCAGCATAATAGTGTTTATGAGGTGATGGAGTGTTCCCATTGTCTTTGACAGAGGAAAATTAATCAACAGTTCAAATTCTGAGTTCCTTCTTTGCTGCTTTCTATCTCTATCCCAATGAAGGCAGGGATGACAATAGCAAATTTCACATGGGGCTACTAAGGTTACAACCTAAGCTGTTAAAAAACTGTTAGCCTTAAATACATATGGGTATGATACATATTTATTAAAGAACAGAATTTGTTTTACAAGCTGATGTTGCCTGTAATCCTATTATTATCATCCGTAATGATCTAACTTTTGTCTTCAAATTCTACCTTGTTCAGACAGGTTGACGGATGTGGCTCTTTTTTTATTATAGCTAAAAAAAAATCTTCAACAGTGAAAATCTCTATTGATTCCCCAAATCAAAACTAGTTTAGTGAGCTTGGTGACTTGGCTGCCCTTGAAATATCTGCATATATTTGTTAATGTAAATTAAATATATTTTAGAAAATTTGATCTGTGTTTTTTAGGACACATTTTTAAACACTATGTCATTTTGGGAAGTGCCTTTGTATACTTACAACTCTGAATTCATATCATTGTATCTCACATAATTGCAGAATTTATGTTATTTATAGGGAATTATGTTAAAAAGGCTATCTGGAAATGTGCTGTAGTGGTAGACTGACACATTATCTAGGTTTGTGTTTTTTCCGTAAAATCATTTCCTATGATCATGTATATATATTTATGCATATGTACAAATATATATATGTGTGTGCTTTACATACAAATATATATGGTTTCCACACTACGATTGAATGCTGCTGGGTATGCCTTACACTGTGAATAAAACTGTCAAAATGTCTCTTCAGAATTAGACCTCATAAAAATAATCAGTTCATAAACACGTGGTGTTCATTATTCACATATATACTGATACTATATAAAGTGAAACCCTTTTTCCTTTTGTTCTAGCCTTAAAATTCTTCTATGTTACGGATTAGAAATGTAGTCTTTTTTTAGTGGTTTTTTTAATATGCATTTTTATATATTTGTGTATGCTGGTGTCAGAACAATATGTGTAAGAATACCAATACTTAACTTCTCTTGGTTTTATAGACAGGTTGGATTAGAAGATGACTGTAACCCCTAGTTTCCATTAGTATTTTTTTCTTTTATTACAATCTAGATCTCTCCTGGGTTTCTGAAAAGAATGTCAACTTTTTAATTAGTCCTAAAATTACTTTAGGATGGGAATCATTAATATGTGTATCTCTAGGAGACAAATACAATTGGTGAAACAGTTATCACACAAGCTGTAAAAAGAAGACAAAGAGAAAATAGGGTCCTAAGATGATTTCTTTTACTTCCTCCCTACCTTGATTGCTAGGCTCAGTTCAACTTCAGAAATATTGTTAGCTATTACACTTTTAAGACCAACACACCTACTAATTGGTTGTGCAGGGAGGCGTGAAAGGGATAATTTTATACATTTTTAAAGATTAGAACTTAAGTCCTGGTATTTCTCACAAGACTTGATACTTCTCCAAAGTGTCAGGAAAGATAGCAAAGACCAAATGAAAGACTTTCTCATTATGTCACCTGTCAACCTTGATTTTTTTTTTAATGCACTTTCTGTTAAATTATACTTCCTTTGTAAAAACAAAAACAAAAACAACCCAAACAAACAAAAAATAAATGAACCGAACTGCAGCTTAGCATAGCACTATGTTGCTTTTAGATTCAAATGCTAGACACTGGAATCTCAAAATTGTTTAATAAATTCTAAAGCTGAAGACTTACTATATAAAACTCTATCCCGTAAGTTAAGCCGTTTCAGAGTATGTTTCAGACATCAGTGCAGATCTTAGCTGTAGATACACTACAAGTAAGAAGATGTGAAGTCAAGAGGGTGTTTTGCTTTCGTTTTTCTTTTTTTCATTTTACAAAGCTGATAAATTCTGTGTTACCAAAAAAAAAAAAAAAAAAAAGGTATTGAAAGCTGGTCAAATGATTAGCAGAAAAACAATAGGCTGCTTTTTCATAGGCATTGCAGGTTTTAGTTTGCATGGAGTAGAGCACATAGCTTGGTAGTCCCCTTATTTTCATCACTGTTGAATAGGCACTAGTATTCTCAGTCTCCCAGTAATGTTTTGGGAATTGATATTGTTACTTAAGTAATAGTTTTCAGATATCTGTGTATTTTCAGATAAACTAATACATAGAATATGTCAGTACCTCCTATATATGTTTGCATTTTATGGTAACACTTTGACAGTAATGCAAGGAACTGGAAAATATCCTTAAAGGTATTATTATGATGTATGATTATGCACTGGAAAACTCAGATAAAGTCAATACTATAAGATTACGTTTTCTTGCTATTCCCAAAGTGGAACAGTTGAGGCCTTTTCCCTTGAAAATATTTTCTGGTGCCTTGCCAATAGCGTGTTTCCAGTGGGAGAACTACCCTCTGTTGGGAGGTTTTTCTTCTAGAATGAAGCAGATTTTTTTCACCACATCAGCCTAGATGTGGACTTTTCATGAGCAGAGACAACCTATTTTTGTGACATGAGCTGGCCCCAGAAATGTATAATTCATAGAGCAGGGTTCTTCATCAGTAATCCAGACAGCTTGGATTTGTTGGGCTAGTACTGCCCCTAGTGAAATCACTGGTTTAATCCAGAATTTTTTGCTTTTTAAAAATACACTTTTTTAAAATCTGTTTGCCCCCGAACAAACACATTACTTAAGAAGAATTACTTAAGAAGAAATTATTCCTATCCACAGTCTAAGACAGAAAGAGACTTGATTTGAAAGAGACAGAGTTGACCACTGACTCTTAAACAGCAGATAGATTTGGCTGTCCTATACAGTCATACAGCACCTGCATAAATTCTAGAATTTTTATGTATCTGTACCATGCAGGGGATACCTTGCAAACAATTAATTTTGAATCCTATCATGATATTCAACAAATAAAAAGGTCAGTAATTGATTCTTTGATCAATTCTATTATGTCTTTTTATTTCTGTTATGATTTGTCCTTGGCAAAAATACAGACAGTACTTTAATTTTAAATTTATTATTTTGAAGAAAAATACTGTATTTTTGAGTGTACTTTTTGTATTATTTAGAAAATTTAAGCATGTTAACTGTGTTAATATGGCTGAAGTCAAAGCAGCCCTTAGGTGATAATACTTCTTAAATATCTTAAAGCAAGATCAAGTCACAAAGCTATCTAATACCTTTTTTTTTTTTTAAGTTGGCATTTCTGTGTTTCTAAAAAAAATTTCTGTTATCTAAAAAAATGTGAAACTAAGAACAGTCAGATCGCTTTGTCATTTCCAAAGTCTTATAATTCCACTTTAGTTTGTTTGAAAACTTATGTATGAAAATATGAAATGTAAGTAGCTGAAAACATAATGTACGTTATAGCTTTCTGATTGTGTAGATTCTTACTGTGTAGAAAATAAGCATTTGATGGGACAAAATGAAACCTTTGTGTTAGAAATTTATCATTTAGCTAAACACAATCTTTAGCTAGCCTTTTATGTTGCAATATAAATTGCAATCCATTGTATAACTCTACTTTCTTTGTTTCTATAACAAGGCAGTAGTAGGACATAAAATTCCAATTCTGGAAAAAGAAAAAAAAATCAAAGAAAGCTTTTATTCAAATGGTCAATTAAATAATTCGCATCCCAATAAAGTCAGGCCTATACCAGACCCACTGGGTGACTAAAGCACTGAAAGATATTAATGTTTTGTTGAATAAGAAGAGACAGGGCATTTCTGGAGCTGAGAAAAGAAATGAGAAGGTAAAGCAGATGTTTTAGAAACCTTTCATCATTTGGCAACATGCTCGCTTCCACATCTTTGATGTTTTCATAATTTTTATGGTGTATATCCATCTAGGGCATGCAAGGCAGCGAGCTTTTCTTCTCTTGTGCATAGAGCATGCTTCCTATTAGCAGAAGCTGGGTCATGGACAAAAATATTACATATTTATGTTTTAAAAACACCAAAAACAAAAAAAAAAACCAAGCAGCAAGCTGACTTCCAGTTTGTATCAAAAAGATTTGTCCACTACAGGTTTCAGAGAGAAGTGCTACACACAGTAGCTTCTCAGTAAATCAGGAAACAGTTATGTGTGTAGCTATTTCAGCATTATATTAAGCTAATGTTTTCCTTCCCTAAAACCCCACTGTTACATAATAAGTCTGAAAAATCTTTTCTCAAGACTGAAAAATAGTCACCTTGTTTAAACGAAATTATCGGAGAGATTTCTTCCTTAAAGCACTAAGGCCTGGTGGGAGGTCTTTTTCTGAGTAGTGTTTGCCTGGTTTTGGTTTCTTTGCCTACCTTGCTTAATAAAAAAATGTGTAAGCAGATTTGTGCAGTTTATATTCTGAATTGCTGGAGTAAGAGAAGACACTCTGTGGAAGCCATTTCTCCTCCTAAACTGAACCAGTGGTAGGGCAGTTAGTTGCACAATCGAGAAAATTGTGCTAGATCTCCTTAAGCTTTGTCTCCCCTCTTACTGGAGTCTTACTGGCTTAAGAGAAACTATTCCACATCAGAATATTCATCAAACATGTTCTACCTATTTCCTGGCATCCTGAAGTGCAAAATTTTCACTGTGAAGTAGAGCACATTACAGAAAACTTTTGATACTATAACCTCAGACCAGGAAGTGTCTTCATGTTTTCATGAAGCCACAATAAAAATACATATTATGAAGGTGGAATTTTGTAGTTTTCATGTACAAAGCTGCTCTGAATGACATTTTGGGGACACAGTAATCTGGGTGAATTTTCTTATTGTATTAAGGTAAAGGACTGAGTCTTTAAGAGAAGACCAGAATTCTTTTCTCATCTGCTTCTGTAGACCTGCTGCATAACTCCAAAAATTCAATTTGAAAATTCTTCCTTTTGCTGTAAAACTTCACTAGTGACTGTAAGTCAGAAGTAAAAAGTGGGGAAAGAAAATTTTGTTTTATTATATATGTTATTTTATAATCAGTGTACTATTTTCAGAAGCTTCTGAAAAAAATAACACTTGTCATTTGATAGCCGCAGCTGTTAGTCTGTTGAGACATAGAGGGGATGGGGCATATATTGAATTATTCATGAAGGCTACTGCTATAGTTGACAGAAGTTCATCAGCTAATTCCCCCACTCCATTCTGAACTTTCTTTCAAACACAGGCTGAAGGGGTACAAGCTGTTATTTTTAATAATCATACTACTAGAAGTTTTGTAAACTGTACATGTCACATAAGCTTTCACTTTTAAGGCCGTTACTTATTGTTCATTGGGGGCCAGTAAGTGCTTAATTTTGAACACTTTAATTAATGGATGATGTGAATAATTTGATATACTTTCAAGATGTAAATGTTACATAAATGTATTACAAAATATATGTAATAATGCTTTTTTAGCTTAAATCGGTTTGATCCACCAACCTCTCCCTCACATTTTAATTATATACACATTAGCATTTTTCATTATCTAAGAACAAAAGGAGGGTTTGTGTGCTGTTACTTACAGTACATTTTTCAGTTTATAGGCCAATTCAACGTATGTAAATGCAAGAAAGTCTTAGTTTGCACAAGCATGGGAAATCAATCATATTCCAAATGCTAATTTGCTTGCTTGCATGAGGGAGTTGGACTAGAAGATCTCCAGAGGTCTCTTCCAATTTAAGTATTCTGGGATTCTGGGATTAGCCAACTATTTTGTGGTGCAGACTATCAGATTAATGATAAAATATTTTACGCTTCTTCAAAGCAGAGCTGATGTTCAGAGTTAGTTTGGCAGACACCAGAATCATGTCTTGAAGTGAGTGCTTGGGGTGGGTGTTGTAGGAATGTTAAGTATCAAAAACTTTGTCCCACTTTGAGCAATAAGCAGCTGTGTACCTCTTGCTCAAGGGTTTCCACAAGTGTAACTCTTCTTTTCACAGAGGCCAGGATTGCCAGCTACCTCTGCCTTGGCCACAGCAGAAGCACAAATCTTCCCAGTGTGTATTCATTGTCTTTAGGGTATTGCTCTCTCTTTTTACTCATCACTAGTCTGATTTGGGGCATTTGAGTGTAGTAGGAAACTAAAAATTCTGATGTCCAATTTATCCCCCTCTCTTCTGTGGAGATTTCTGCAGTGAATGAAAAAATGTCTATTTAGTGGTGTGCTTGGTGAAGACAGTGCCCTTATTTATCCTGCAATGACCTCATAGCAGCAGCACATGCCCTCTTGATGGAGAGGATTATTGTAATTCCCTCCTAGAAAGGCTTCTAGCAGCTCAGCTCTGTCACTTGCAGCCTGTTCAGAATGTAGTGACACACTCCCATCCTGTCTTGAGCAAATATGATCATCCGCTTTGTACCTTAACTCATTTACTTCGTCTGCTGTGAAGTAGCTGTTTGATTTTAAAGTTTGCTCTCTTAGTTTTGAAATCCTTAATGGTTTAGATCCTGGCTATTTTCAAAAACTCCTCCACAAATATCATCTTGACAGATATCACCACCCCCATAGCACATTTTAGGAATCTCAGCATCACATCTTAGGTTGGCAAGTTATGTCCTTTGCCGTGATAGGCCTTCAGTTAAGGAACTCCCCCAGGAAATCTGTCTTGAACCATATATCCTTATCTGAAAACATTAAAATTAAATATACATTCTTGGCTACCTATTGTTTCTCTATTATTATTGTTCAGCATAATTTCTATTAAGACCATATTTAGTCTGATTGCTGTCAATAATTCATATTGGAGATGTTTTAAATTTTCTTGTTCCCTTATTTGTAAAGTAGTTTAAGCATGTTAGTGGTGTAATTACTGAGAGGGACTTCTTAATGGGGAAGTTTCATGGTTTGTGACAAGGGCATGAGCTTTCCCATATTAACATACAGTTATATATGTCAATATCATTATTTATTAAATAAGACAAAAGACATTATTATCTTTAATGTATTTTTTAAAATTGCATTTGAATCTTTATTCATCTTCCTTACAAGGCATTATCCTTTTTTTTCCCATTCTACATTGTAAGTCACTATACTTCAGCTGTACAAACTTTTACATGGAAATTAATACTCTTGTCTGCTTGTCTTTCTATCTGTCTTGCTACTTCTATAATCATCCCTGTAATTATGGTGAGATGCTTATAGCTGTGTTTATATGGCGCAAAATTTTGTCTTCATTGATGATAAAGTAATAAGGCTATGTTTGAAGAAGCTTAGACTAGATACCAAATGTTGATGGCTTCAGTAAGGTTAAATGGATTCTGCCCTTGAGAGCATTCTTAAAGTACTTTGTGCAATAGACAAAACTGTTTTCTTCAGTTCCATGTCTGAATTTTTGGTCTAATAGTTAATTCCATTTTTGACATCTGGATTAAGTTGTGGAATTGGTTGCGACACTTTTTACCAAATTGCTCTAAATACTTTTCTGTGCACTGATGGTACCCCCTTTCCCCTGAATATAGTGCTGTATTTAAGTGCACCAAACTTGTATCAATCAAAGATTTATGAACAGCATGATGGATTTGCTTTTTTATCTCTCATGTACTAATTGATTTCAGATTTTCACTGGCTTGCCTGACTTATTGGGATGCAGTAACACCATCTGTGATTTTATTCATATTAGCCATTACTTATGTAATTAATTTTAGGTACAAGAAGAGCTTTGCAACGTTCACCAACTATTCAAGTGTTTTAAAGTAGGCATGTACATTCATGCTTGTGTGTTTGGGGCTACAAGTCGTAGTACTGCAAAACCTTATGCATTTGTTCGAGTTTACTATTTTTGGATATTGTACTGATGTCACAATTATTTTTGTACAGTAAAATGCTGTTACATTAAGACTTTACTTGACTGTGTGGTGTGATGGTGTCCTCTTATTTTAAATCCTTTGCATTTTAAACTATTTCATGGATGCAAGTTACTTAAATAATACAATTAAAATTATCAATATTCAGAATGTTTTCTAGGCTGTATGTATTATTACAAAATGAAAGCTACTCTTAAAGGATAAAAAGGTTGAAGGTAGGTTGTTTGCTGTTCTTACAACAAATTTTACAAATTACTTATTTCTAGGGAAAAAAAAAAAAAAAAAGAAAAAAAAGGAAATGGAGGAAGCTGACATGCATACCTGAAGTTAACTTCATTATATTTAGATCTTTCTAAATTTAACTTCAGTACAAATTCCTTGTTCTGCAAGGTCAGCAAATTTATGACTTTTTTAACATGCTTTTTGGTCTTGTTATTTTTAGTAGTCTTCCAATGGATTACAGTCAGTGACAATACCAAGGAATATTTTAGCCCAAATAATTCTTGAAACAATCCAAAAGTATTGCATATTATTAAGCTGGGAATTTACAAATCCTCATTACTGGATAGTCTTCAGGGTAACTTACTCTTTCTTAATCATTAAGCCTTGAACCACAATCCCAGCAGAATGTGGTGTTTTTAATAGCACTGGTTCCTATGAGCAAATTTTATTGTGGCATCATGGAATACTGTGCATTCTTTTGCTATATGATTTATTCTCCCTAGATACAAAACGGTAAAAGAGATGTGTTAATCTATTTTTATTCAAAGTACAGAAATAGCTCTGTTACAGTTCAGGGATTGAATAACCAATACGAACATACTACTCATTCTTAGTCATACTGTACCTGATGCTCACAGTAAGAATATTGATCAATTACTGGGACAGATATACAGCACATTTTACAGATCATTGCTAAATATTACGCTCTTCTGTTTCAGACTGTTTTCCCAAAACACTGCTGTAAATCAAAAGCATAAAACTGCTACCTTAAATAATAGATAATGTGCTTCAGTGCTGGTTGCATCTCTATACTAGAAAAATACTCAGAATGAGCTGACTCAAAATTAGCCTTAAAGAATGACAATATTATTTCTCCCCTTGTTTGGAAACTTGGGTCACTGTTCTTCAGGGATTTATGCCCTAAATATGTCTGAATTTATACAACTGAAAAAGAAGTGTGTCAGAATGCAACATTTATCTCAAACTTGAGGGAAACTCGGTTACCTGTTCCTCAGCATGCAATTAGAAACTGGCTGTTAGGCAGTACAGAAAGGAGAATAAGGCAGCTTATCTTGCTTGTCTGGCACTTACCAGTCCATGGCTGATAACCCAGGCTGACCCTGACCTTGGCAACATTGCACAAGTAATCTTTGTGGGAGGATGAAATGTCCTTTAGCAATTTCTCTACTATAATAGACACAAAAAAGCTTTCCCTTTAACAAAGAAATGCATATTTTCTTTTTCCTTCTTATCTTGAACAAATGTATTCAAACAAACTGCTCTAAATTCTCTGTTTCTCATTTGATCTTAGTCTTTTTCATAGCACCCTTGATGGAGTGCATAAGTGAAGGTTACTTCTGCAGTATTTTTCTGTCATTAATTTTAACATATTCAGATTGTGTTGTTTAGTGGCCTAAAGCTGGAATATTGCATTAGAATTAACAAGGTGGCAGCAGGGACGTATTTTTAGTGTACTGGTATAAGAAGAACTAAAATGATGAACTTTTCTTCTTTGTCAAAGGAAATGCATGATTGCACACAGAGAAGGTAGGGTAAAAGGAGTGATATCATGGGCATTACTATGATTTCAAATACTAAGATGGAAGACACCAGGAAACTCAGATGACTGAACAACGCAGAGCTCTTCTGTGGTTGAAATTTCTGTGTGTGCTAATGGAAGATCGGTCTCTTCAGAATGCTGCAAATAATGCTTGTTTAAACTCCAATTTTCCTTAAAGTATATGCAAAAGTTGGAATGTTATTGCACATTTTCAAAGTGTTTTCCTGTTCTCATTCATTTCATGTAGCTAATGCATTTGTCTTTTTTGGGCGGCAAAAGGGAAATAAGATACACAGACATGGAAGCAAAAAGAACAGAGGCTTTAGGCTGTAATAAGATCAAGGTAACCTGCTTCATAATATCGGGTCAGATCACTGATAAGCTGATAAATCACTGATAAATTAAGACATTAAAAATTAAGTTGTAGAATGTATTTTCTGAAGGGCTGTGCTGCTTCAAATCTTTAAGATCTTTTAGATTTACTGAAGACAGCAAGGGGAAAATGTTATACTACGGTATTACCAGATTTTCAGTTACAGAGGATACACAGTTACTCCTAAAATGCAAACTATGAATTTTTTCTTTATTGTCTAGCTGGTAGAAGAGAAGAATGACGTAGAACTAAATTACTTATTGTTACTGATCATTATTTCATGAACAAAGAAGTCGCTCCACTCTGCAACAGGTGCACAGCACTGTTGAGATGAGCCATCATTCCAATGCAATGCACATATTTACCCTTCACACTTCTTGGTTTCATAATGTGCATGACGTGTAATCCTACTATGGCAGATAGAAACACCACAGCCATAATGTTTTCTGCATTAAAATGTAAAAAGTCAAGCAGTAGTCAAAACCAATGTGACGGTTTATGTTAGTATTCATTATATAGTTCACAAAGGACTCAAGTTTGTAATGCATATAAAAAATCAATCTCACAATAGATATTGACTAAAATAGATATAATTACTTGCTAATGGTCTTAATGTACTGAGTATGTTTTATCATACTTTTCATAAAGTGCTTTTCTTTCAGTGACACTAGGCTCAAAATATACCCTCTTTACATGTAATTTTAGGTCTTACTGTATTCCAAAATTATTTTTACCCTGTCAAGTGGAAAACTCCATGAATTTCAGCTGAAATATGGCCAAAATTCGTGGAGAAAACGCCATAAAAGTATTAGCAAATAAATCACTACATTCTCATACAGGTTCTAAATGTCCTTCCAAAATTTAATGAATTATTTTAAATGAGTGAATCCTGTGACCTGTATCCTGGATAATGGAAGACTAATTTGGTTCATTATAGATTATAATTTCAAGCTTAAGAAATATTGCAAGTAACAAATATTAAAAAATCTACTCCAAGTCAGTGTTGTTATTTGGCAAAAGTGGACAGAGACTCAGCCATGGAAAGACAATTTTAGGTTTATTCAGACAACACTGAAGAATTAAATGTTATCATACCTTTAGGTTTAGTCCATTGTTTTTAATGGAATTCATTGGTAACGCACTCTTTTCTGTTCTCTCTTAGCATAGAGGCTTCAAAACACTCTAATTCGTGTATTTCCTGCACAGGTTTGGAGTTTTATAACTAAAGGCCCATTATTTTTTTTATACTGTAGGAGCTTGTGGGAAGATACTGTCTCTGTCCTAAAGAAATTGCAGTACATAAATCTGACCCAGCTTGACCCTGATTAGCTTGTGAAAATCAAGAGAATCACAGCACATACTGGTTTGACTGCAGTGACTCAGGGAAGTGTCTTTCTCGTTAACAAGGGTGACCATATGCTATACAGGTTAAGAGTATTTGACACCTCTTTAATTGAGGGTGACAAGTCTTTAAAAAAACGAGCATCTAATCTTACCCTCTTACATGCCAGCAGAGCATGACACTGACTTAGGGTTGGGCAAACAGGCAAATATTAGTACTCTCCTTTATGCAAATCTGACTTGATGTGGCATATGCTTTGTCTGTGACAGGTGCAAAGCCTGCTTAATTTTGAAGGAACCCTTAGAGTCTGTTCAAGGTAGTACCAGACTCTCTTCTTGCTGCTCTTCTGCTTTTTGTCTGACAAACCAGGTTGAGCAGAGTGACTTGTGGTCCTAAACCCCTATACCTCAAAGCCTTCTAAGACCAGCCTATCATGGGCATGACACTGTATGTCATGGTCAGCATATTTTTGACTGGTGAAGGCAAATGAGTGATGCACTGGCTTAAGCAAAATAGCAAAAGAATGCATGATGTCATATTTCCATGGTTTTTTAGCAGACAAGGTATTGTACTGTAAGACTGACAACAGTCTATACATACCTGAATCCATACCGCAATTTCTTGCATATGTCCTGTCAGTGGTTATTTCCAGAGTCATGCATCCATGGGGTGTCAAGAAACAACCTCATGTAGATTTGCTGCAGTCTCTATTTATCCCTGCAAGAGGTTTTAGCTGGAGCTACAGACATTCTAACACATGGTTGTCATCTGAAGAAACTGCTCTGGGAACTGGAACAAATTATGTGAAAATCTAATATCAGAGGATAATAACAACAAAAAAAGTATAAAAATAAAAAATTTCACCTAAAAAAACAACCCCAAAACCACACTAAACTTGTAACCCAGCAAGAGAGTTGCTTCCATCAATTAGAGCCAAAAAAAAAATGACAACTGAGCAGCAAGATCTTCTAAGATGAAAAATAAATCTCTTAGTTCTTGTCTCAGGCTGCTGGTGTTGAAAAGTAAATCCATGAGCCTGTATGGGAAAATGTTGGATGATTAAAATTACTGGAAGGTATCCCTTTAAATTTTCAGTAATTTTTGAATTTTAGCAAGGAAAGCTGTAGTTGTTGAAGTTCCTAATTTATACCTGAACATATTCAATATGTTCTATAGTTATTTCATACAAAATCATATAATGAAGCCTTTGACTCCACAGTGTTCAACTCCAGGTAACAGTAGTAATACCTGTGTATTAAACATGGCTCATACAGAGTCTTTATTATCATTATTATTATTAATGTTATCATCCTCATTATCATTATTATAATTATGATCATTATTATTTCTATCTGAAAGTTTTGTGCTTCATTTTTGTGATGCTTTGTTATTGGATAATATTCCTGTAATCTGTGAGGATTTAGAGCCTTCTGCATTGTGGTAGCTCATTTCTCCTCACAGCATCAACCAGTGGACTTATCAGACAGGCATCAGCATACCTATCTTTTATTTAAATGGGATAATGCCGTAGACATGTGTGGATTAGGACCATTTAAAGTCTGTAGCCTTGATACTAGAGTGGTCTTAGGCATTTAATAAAGTATTTTCAAATTTTTTCCCAAAGTCTCGGCTTTTTGGAGTACACAGAAAAATTCCAACTGACTTCTGTAGGCACAGAAACAATCAGGAAGTGGGATATTGTTTTAATGAACTCTTTTTCCAAAGTTTACGTTCAGATTATTGAAATAATTGTAACAAAACCTATAAAATTTTGAATTAGGTTATGACCTACTGTCGACATTTCCATTTAGTAGAAGCCATTTTTGACTCAGATGGTTTTCATTTTTGCAGTACATCATAGACAGATAGCAGGATGAACATATTTAAGGTATTTCATCATGAAGAATTTGTTATATCTGAAGTAAAAACAAAAGTATGCTGGAGATTTCTTACCTAGAGAGATTTGTGATAAGTAAATAGCAGCACAATTTGATAAATTTTTTGGAAAATATGTTGCTTCATAGCAGTGCACTGATACTTACTGGTCACTTGAGCATGTTCTAATTGTAAAATTATTTGATTTTACCTATGAAGAGGGGAAATTTAGTTTTACAGACTAGGAAATCACCCTTACACAATATTTCCATGCAATTAAGAACTAGCTTTTAATTATTCTACTGTTACTCTTACAAGTAGTTTTTTAAAGCAGGTTTATTATCAGGAAAAAATAATAAACTTGAATCTTTCTTGTCCAAAACACGTGCATTTATTCTAAAAAAAGTATGAGAAAAAAAATATACAGTTCTCATGTGATTCTTGGTTATTTCATTATTTGTTAAGTACTGCCCATTTTGCACATCAAATATTATTATTCCCTTCTCAAACTGTGTCTAAGGCCAAAAGTGTATTTTATGTTGTAGACATGACAATGTGCTAGATATGGAATGTATTTTGTCCAGTCTTTTTATCTATTCATTGCAAAATTGAAATTAATCTCTTTAGCTTGAGGCTGCATAGTTTACTGTCATTAGTTGGGGACAGCCAAAGACGTGAAGTTTCAATAGTAGAGAAGCCTTGGGATTTTCAGCTATTTCTGAGATCTTAATCAAAAATATTACTGATTGCTTGGGAATCAATGAACACACTCCTGAGGGGGAAAAAAAAAAAAAAAAGGCAGCAACATAACTTTAGCGTTATTCACAGTGTTTTGTTAAAAGGGACAGGGATTCACAATGATTATTTTTTTATCATAATGTGACATAGTGAGGAATATTAAAAAGCATTGTCTAGTTTTGCTCCATGTAAATGGGTCAGAAATATCAGTCCTTTTGATCTTTTTGAGGCAGTCTTGCACACATGAGTATATTTAAACATTTAGGTTTTCCTTTTGACCTCTTGGCACATTAAGTTTTAGCATATTCAAAAGTCTGTGCCTATTCAGAGCCTGTGAAACCATAGCTTTGAAGTTGCCAGATACTTCAGTAACAGTATAATAAATGCTGTTGTAAGAGAATTAACTTGTGCTGATGACATGAAATACAGCCTGTGACATTAATGGAAACAGCATTTCTGAATCATTGAAGAACTTTAAAGATGAGAAAAGGCGCTTAAAAATCATCACATTTCACTTCTGGAGAATACCACCTCCATAATGTTGGTCTTTGTTAACAGTGACTAAAATTTGTCCCCACTTTTACCCATCAACATAAGATTATGTATGACTGAATAGGAGTTAAGGCATTTTTAAAAATACATTGATTAATGTCCAGTCAGACTACTGAGTTTCAAAACTTTGTTTTTCTTGGGTCTCTTTCAAACAGAAAAGAGGAAGCGCTTCCTTTTAGAACACCACGTCAAGACAAGGACACACACGCTCACATATGCACACATTCAAACAGGGTACTATTCAAGTCACTTCAGAGTTTACTGACTGCCACATATGATCCCAAATGATACGGGAAAAACTGCATAATGGTTTGTAAAAAATAGCAGTTTATTTATGCAGTGTTTCGGTAATTAAAATATTGCCGTGCAAAATACAGGGAGTAGAGACATTTGTTCAGAATAGGCATCACAGTGAGTCTTCTGTCTTAATAAAGCAACAGGCTTCACTTTCCATGCGTAGATATGTGTAAACTATTTTAAATCAACCTCTTCATCTGAACTAAGGTTGCAGGGAGTATTCAGATTTTATTTTCTCCAGTGTAAATGTGAAATAACAGCACTGACTGGGGTGCAGTTTCACTCAAATGCAGTTTCACTATGCATTTGAATAGCCAGGATCACAGCGCTGACCCTGGGGCTACAGTGCACAGCTTTACAGTGCATTTTTGGTAGCAAAAAGGACATGCTCCAGAGGATTGTGTTGACAGCAAAGTACATCAGAGAAGCCCACCTCATTCACAGTGAAGGTCTGTCTTTTAAAACAGCACTAAAACAAAATAGTGGTTGTGTTTTGACAATGGTCGTAACGATTTACAGGAAAAGAGACAGAGCTGTAAATGGTGCTATATTACCTGGATCTCCCTAAGCTCTAACTCCAAACCTGGAGCAAATACTGTAACTAGGGGCTTTTTCCATTGTAGCTTTTTAAAATACAGTATCCATTGTCCATGTAAACATTCAGACACCCAGGCTGACACTTCTTTTTAAAATGCAGTATTCTGATTTGTGACAGCTGCATTGGATCGTTAATCATATATTATCTTTATGGGAGCCTTTTTCTAACATATGTTAATTGGCTGTTTTCTGTGACAAATTATGAGCTCTTACTTTGATGAGGTTCAATTGCAATCATGTTGGAGTTGAGTATGTAGAGTTTCCAGCCCCCACCAGCTCCTTAAACCACTACAAACATCTGCACGTCACTGCAGTGCTGAGTAATAGCAGGATTTGGGTTGATCTGATCTCTGTGCAGAGTTTTTTCCGCAGGATATTTTCAGCTCTTTGCACTAAATCTGTTACAGGGTTTGCTGTTTTTAGCAAAAGAGATAAAATTAACATCTTGTATGGGTTTATTAGAATACAATGAGAAATAATTAGTAGTATGGTATACCGAAGTCTTTTTTAATATTCAGGCATTTCAATGTCTAATTAGAAATTCTCTTTCAACTGTTATTGCATGTTAACATTCAAATTTACTGGTGTCACGTAGCATTTCCGGAAGCAGAGATGCTACCTGCTTTTTGAAGTCAATATTTTTCTTTAATTCTTAAATATAACATTTAAAAGTACTTTAACAAAATTATTTTATTTCCAAAGTGATTGGCATCACTTTAAATTTTTAAATTTTTACTGAAAAAAAGTACTTTTCCCAGTTCTACAGAAAATTTTCTAATTATGTTTTACATAGACTTGCACATCTTCCTGTTAGTAAAGAAAATTGTGTACTGAAAGTTAGTGTCTTTCTGTCTTTTTTGTATTTAGGGAAAGTCATGCTTACAGTTGTTCAGTATGTAAATCAGGGAAATGGAGAAAAAAAAATCACCACAATGGAAGCAATGTTGCTGCTTTTTTACTTGGTAATTAGTCTTTTGATAATACTTGTGTATCAAAATAATGTGAATCATTATTTTATATAATGATTCGTTAGAAATACTGAGGCTGAAATTGTGTGCTGTATTTTAATATGTTTTTACTCAAAGCTGTACTTAGGGTGAATGCGCAGAAAAAAAGAATTTTATATATTTTAATATTGAGAGAGCAGTCTGGTCATAAAACTGTGTCAAACAGTATCAATTACATTGCAATTAATTTAGCAGAACACCACTCAGATCAGCTTTGACCTAAACCAAATGGCAGTAGATAAATCTGTCCCCTTTGTTCTTCAGAGAAAAGATGAGGGTTAAGTTTCCAGACAGGTGTTAGAGTTTAGAATAAGAAGAGCCAGATGTGTATGGATGCTACTTCAGTCTCATGAGGGTGGTTTTAATTCAGCTATTTCCCTGGAGTACCACACAATCAGTGAGTTCCAAATCCTGGGGCTACCTGCCTTTGCGTGAAATCATGGGAACATTTCTTCACAGAACACTGAACATGTGTGGAAAAATTAGAGCACAAATTAAAGGCAATAAAGGTTAACCTCAGAAGTTACACAAACATCACATTTCTTTGAAATTCTGAAATGGAGAGATGATAACCAAATAGAAGTGCTTACAGAAGAGATGTACTGCTATAAAGAGGACTGTAAGCAGTGTCAAACTCAGACCATGGATATGTTTCTCTAGTCACCACTCATTGAAGGCAGTATTTTATGAGTAAGCATTTGTAGGATATATGCAGCACAGTGAAGAGCATCAAAGTGAGGTGAATGGAGTCAGAGAGCGGTTTCAAACTGATGATTTTGACTGTCTTATCTCCATTTCAGAATGTCACTGAAAGTAAACTGATGCATTGTAGCTTGAATTAGTCTACACAATGGCATTCAGATCTGCTTGCTAAGATGAGCTTAATTGGCTTTAAGAAAATAAAGCAAGGTAAAGGGAGATATACATGTGATAGAGAGGGCTTGGCATTTTATTGGATTTTGAGGCCTATGAGCCATGTGTCTTAATTGGGGCCAGTTGGGATCATTTAATAATTGCTGTCAGAAGATCAAATTTAATTCTCTTTATAAAAAGATCACAGTGGGATAGAGTTAAACAAATTGTCATCTGAGGTTTCAAATGAACTAAGCTTTAATTAGGTTGATTAGGATGCTGTAAGAGAGAGAGGGAAACAGGAAATTGATGACTCTGCTGTGTAGCATGTTGGACCTTATATGACAGTACTGTCAAATATCTTTATTTCGAGAAGATGTACATTAGCATAAAGGATGATAGAGCTAGAACAACATGCATATATAAATACATTAGTATACAAGGTAATTGTAACTTCTGAAATTAGTGACTTTAAATACAGGTATTAATATTTTTATGATCATAATCTTACCCTTAACATTGCTGCACATTTTTAAAGTTGCTACATTATCTTCTTTATTTGTTTACATGCTCACTGATTATGCCAGATGAGAAGTATAGGATATTGACTGAAAGCACTCAGAATTTCTCTCTTGTGTAATAAATATTCCCTGTTCTTAGTTCTCAGAACATTTACATGAGCAAATCTACAGGTTTCTTATCCCTAGGTTTCCAGCAGAGAAACTGAGTAGAAAATGAAGGTGACATGAAAAATTTTTGGCAGAACAGGGAGAAGATCTCCCAACCTTGAATCCAATTCTTTACACTATGCTGCCTGCTACTTTTGCCACACCTGCCTGTTTCTAAGAATATATTTCATCAGAAACCACCTTACATATCAATAGAGCTCGAAAAGTGCCATTTCTGAGAAAACATAATGTACGTTCAAGGCCACAAAAAGATTTAGCTAATGTATCTTTTTATTGATTTTGTTTTTATTTTTTCATCATGCTTTTAAGATAATAATAAACTGAGCAGTGCTGGCAATGATCTGTTTAGAAGAACAAAAGCTCATTCAAGATAGAATGGAGACTATCAAGGAAATTCCACTATATTTTTCCTCTGCAAATTAAGAACATTTTATGTGCCTGTTTTCTTCTGATATTTGTCAAGGATGTTGACTTTTTACATTGGCTACTGACAAATACAGTGTGTCTGTAAATAAATCCAGATGCATGTGCTAATGGAGTGGTTACAGCTGAGGTTCAGTAAGCAGGGTATGATGCTCACTTGTGGCTTTTGTAGTTACAGACGGTGGTAGATACACCTCTGTGGTAAACACCATCCCTTTAAGTAGAAATTTTGCTTTTACGGATCTTGAGGTTAAAGCTGTTAGACTCCAATTCTGTGAAAAATTAGAAGATCAAATCCTCATGTGGAAAGTATGAATTAGTTACCTAGCACAATTTTCGAAAACTGAATGTGAACTATGATGTGGTTGAACAGTACATTAAAGTAGATGAGGCTATTTATGTCTTTGTAACTAATGCAGATACAAAGCCGCAGTTCTTTTAGCTCTTTGTCATATCACAGCATAACTCCTCAGTGTGCTGTATATTTTAGATTTCTCCCTTTTCTCTCTTTCTCTCTCTTCATGTGAATATTGTTAACAGAAATATATCTATTGCTTGCCTGTCTGTCCCCCACCAGGGACAACAATAAATTTGTAGAGTATCCCACTAATCCAGAACAACAGAAAACTTCTTCTTGAGCAGATAGCATAAGCCAGTTGTTTCAGGCAATGTTTTTTCTCCCATAATTTTTAACCTTTTTTTTTACATAGCAAATTCCACGCTACCTTTCTTTTCTTTTAAGTAGTCTTATCTGTTTATGCATTTTTTCTGGGTCCAAACCAGTGGGAATTCAGTTTACATCTTCCAGCATAGAGAGAGCCTTCTTATCAAGACGCAGACAGAAGGTAGAAAGTAAATAGCTTCAGAAGTGATTTATGGTGTGCTAACACTAACAGATATGGCCACATACTTTATTTCTTGGTAGTCAGAACCTTCCATTTTTCCAACAGATGCTTTCTCCTGAACATGCAGAATTCCAGACATGAGGCACAAGACAATATATGTGCAAGGTTTATTTCCTATCATGTGGCTTGTAAAAGATATCAAATCTTTGTAGTCATGTTACTTTGCTATACTGCCACTGTACTTTTCTTTTTTTTCTTTTTTTAGAGCAGTTCTATTCTGAATTAATGTGTTACTGTTTAAATTGTGTGTATTTTATATGTTTAAAAGCAGCAACCTGTCCTAATTTATGAGCTTTGCCATTAGAAAGGACACATATTGCACAGAGGTGATTCCTCACCCCTCTGCAGTGAAATGCAGGTACTATTTTTTTTTTTTTTTTATTAACCTTATTATGTACCTGACATACATTTCATCTCCTTTTGTCCTTGGGAAAAAAAAATTATCTGAGTGGGATTGGAAGCATTAACAATGTAGATTTTCAGCTGTCATGGTCATTGGGAAGATTGATATATTTCCCTTGCCTTCTTTTTTTTTTTTCTCCTTCTACTTCCTTCTCCTCATTTTAAGCCTGCAGCTGTCTCTGGGCAAGCAGTTGAGTTCAGGGACTGTCATAGCTTTTATATCATATAGCATTCACACAAAATGAATTAACTGTTAGCAGCTCAGCAGCTCTCCACAATGTTGTGCAGTCTACATTTGAGAAGAACTATATTTAATTCTTGACATTTCTGAGAAGATCAGGAATTAAAACAAAAAGTGTGTTTCTAGAACTGAGTATACCAAAAAAAAAAGAAAAAAAAGAAAAAAAAAAAAAGAGAAGCAGAACATCTCTGTATCTAAGAATTCCCCTTTAAGAAATAAAATACCAGATGAAGGACGTATGGATGTGGGGTTACATTAGAAAACTAATAAAGGTATTTACATGTGAATATTATGTGTTTAGGTCTATGCTGTAGGAAAACCAACATTCTGTTTCTGGGATAGTATAGTTGTAGCTGAGATGGTCTAACACCACAGATAAGAGATGATTTCTAAACAAAGGTAATATATTTAATTTCCAGCTCCTGTAACTGAAATAAAAGGGTGAGTTTGGGGTACATTGAGCCAAAGAATTGTACACCATAAAAGTGATTTAGTTTTTCCAAATTGGTTAGTCTACATGAGGTACTAACTCTGCTTATAAAGTGTGTCTGACTTCTTTTCCAGTAATGGTGGTGAATCTATTCTCATGTTTGTATTACTAAAAAGGAGAAGCTACATAGAAATCAGTGCCATTCTCTACATTTTAGGTGATGTCTACCTGAGATTTATTCCATCTTTGGTGAGTCAGTGATGGGCTTAGGTGACTGGTTGCATCATATAATATCTAATAGTGGAAAATAAATAAATAAATACCTGAGTCATTATAATCAAATTTTTCAAGGCTGAATAAGTGTTATCTTATTATTTGAGGAATTTTCATGGCTCAGGGACACCTACATGAATCCTCTCATTTTTAATTACTTCATTTTTCTGATAGGAAGTTGAACGACGTTAAAGGACATGCTTAAGAGACTTTGTCCCTTTTAGGCTTTTTGAATTGAGCCAATATCAGAGTTGTTGCCATTAGGGCAGGGAAACTGATAAGTGACACAAATATTTCCGTAATACTTTTTGTTTACAAAGTTTTATTATATCTCTAAATGCAGCAAGATGTCCATTATCAGGTATTAATGTTTGAGTTCCCTATCCCATCAGCCATTATTCCAAAGCCTGTGTGAATTTTATTTCCAAGCTCTACTCTTTGTATTTTCTATAACTGATCTCACTCCCAATATCTCAAAATTTTCACCTTCTCCTTATCATCACAAATCACAAACTCCTAAAAGATAATTCTTTTCTTTATTTTTTTCAAGTATTCAAGACTATAGGAGCACAGAAGTTATGCTTACCAGCAGTAATCCTATTCCTTTTATCTCCTTCATCTTCCATCCATTACTCAAATTTATCTTAAAATACCAACACCATGAGCCACACTTCCCATCCAGTAAAAATGTTTTACCACCTTAACATATTTATTTAGTTTTCCTGCCAGGATATTTCCCATCACTAACCTGAAATGGTTTCACTTTCATTCAAGCCTTACCTTGACAATTTTTGTCACTTTGGTTATGTTGGAAAGGATTCCTTTTATTAACCCCTTCACAATATTTCTATGGAGTCTATTCTCTGGTAGAGGTACATATTTTCTTTTAGTGAGGGACTTATTCACATCTCAGTTTTTGTTAATTTCTACACCTATGTTCCCAGTTTTAAGGTATCTTCATCCTTGTTGTTTCCCTATTCTACTTCCTTAAATGATCCCTCCTAATTTTCAGCTTAGTGTTTGAACCAAATACACTGCTCACTAATTTATTTGGTCAGTAGTTTAAAGACAGGTTGGTTTGTCCTGTTTATTCATACCACAAAAATTCTGTTTCTAAAAGCTTTCTCTTTTCTGTAAAAACTTCCTGAAATGATTCATTTGCAAATGTTCAAGACATCCATTTTCAAAATATGTTTATGAGGTTTCTACAATCCAAGTCTTTTTTCCTCCTCACAGGGATGAAGTGGTGGTGCAGCACAAACCTGGAATAGGAGAACTCAGCTGCATTGCTAAACATAGATAGGCATGATTACAGTACCCTTTGAGTGAGAAAAGGTAGGATCCTGGATCAGAGTGTATAAAATTTCTCTGGAGCTTCTTGGATGAAGACAAAGGACACCAGGTCTGTGTAGATATCAACAAGTCCACCTGTTTATCCAAAATTTAATTCTCTTCTCCATCCACTCCATCTATTGCTTCGAGACTCATCACTGACCATAGTTCAGACACCACTCCAGCTCCTTTGTCTAAGTGCATGTACCAAGCTTCCTTGCATTTCTTCAATTCATCGAATTTTAAACAGAAAGTAATCAAAAATCTGGTACAAAAGGATCCTTCTGAGAATCAATCCATACTTTTTTCGGTAGAGGACAATCTAAAATTGTCTGTTACTGATACCAGCATTGCCAAGCACTTGTGCCCAAGTTGATTTGATATTTGCAGTACCTAGCTTCTTCCAATAATACCTGGAATTATCCCCTGATTCCTAAAAGCCATTTTGGGATTTAAGTTCCTCACCACAGACTTCCTCACATACATGCATTAGTAACAAATTTATACATCTAGGTCTCACCACCATCAGAGGCTGCTTTCATGTGATGCAATGACTCAATTCTAGAGATCCTAGACTTTTTCTGTAATAAGCCAACACTGTCCAAAGTCCTTTGTATTTGTGTATAAGACAGCTCCCAAACTGTAAGCATACTTGCATGCCTGGTGTGCAAGATGTCTTTAAATACAGGTAGACCCAGATCAGAGTAGCTCTAAGACACCTTTTCAACTCACAAGGTGCTAAATCTTACCCAGTTGACTACTGAATTTCTTCCTCTTCTCCAGCTCAGTAAATGACAGAATGAATTTGTAAAACCTTTCCTGATATTCATTACACATCTATTAACTATAATGAAAACCAATCAAATTATTATCTCAAAACTGTCAAGTCTCCTAGCTGGATTTGCCGAGGTCCAATTTTCCTACTGCATTTTCAGACAGGTTCCCATTCCTAAGTACTGTCTCCATTTAAGACCAATTAGGGGATTCAGTTTTCAGTTCTTTATTTTTTTCCCTTTTATTATCAGCTTGTCTAATGGAATAAACTGCTGTGCTTGAGACAGTCTCTGAAGAATGTAATGGATCTTATTCCACATATATATTGGTCAGACTCCCATTATGTCTATCTAGCTGCTACAGCATGAACCAAATCATAAACCTATAAACTTTTTCTTCAAACTATTTACTTTCCAATTTTTTCTTCTGGGTGATAGTAGACATGGGAATACCACCTATTAATCATTGTAGTTTAAAACTGACTCTTCACAGATACATATTTTATCTTAGCATTTCACTTAAAGGTTTTCCTTAAAATATGTGTTAGTCTATGCATTCTTTGCTTTACAAATTAAATACTCTTCTTCATCATGACCATCTTCTTCAAAAATGTTTTAACTTAACCAAGTTTTCCTTTCTTCATCAAGCGTAGCAGGCACATATCTTACTGGGGTGGAGGCAATCAGTTTTCATCTAGATTGCTGTTGGTTTCTTCTTCTTGTGGTGCACAGCTGCAAGGAATGACTCACTATCTGTGGCAAATTCCACAATGAGTTGGAAGGCCTTTGGCCTCCTATCATGGTTTTTTGTCAGGTTTGGTATAACATGCATGTAATATTCAGAAAATCCTCCTTTCACTGTGCTGGGTGGATGCCTCTCAATTTCTTTTTCATATGGGCATGGATCTGCTTAAACTGAGAGGTGGCTACAGACTGGGTATTCAGTGTCTTGATAACTCAGTCTCTTAAAACTCAGAGTATGTGACATAGTGAAGCTGGGTTACTGTTAGGAAGTGCCATCTTCTCCACTATGTCGGCAGTGATGCTTAGTTTGCCCAAAAAACTTTTCAGAGGAACTTTGCAAGACAAGAGCAAGTGAAACTCTTCCACCCATGTTGCACAAGTTCTTGTTCTGTGAGATAACTTGGTACTATTTTTGACTTACAAGCTACAATGACCACAGTTATCTGAAGCATTTTTACAACTAGTCTTCAGAACTTCAAACTGGAAAAAAAAAAATCATAATACTAGAAATTCTCATGATACTTCCAAGGCATACAAATAATAGTATTGATTACAAGTCAGTAACTTGGCTGCAAGAGGAATTTTCTGGGATTCATGGCTATATTTTCATTGTATTGGGAATATGGTAAAATGTAAACATGAAAAGTAAATAAAGTATAACTCTGGAAGTTCAGAGTTAAACACATTCTTCTATCCTTTACACATGAACACATTAACTAACTGGACTATCAGTTGAAATGATCTTACAAATCCAGCAGATGCTTTCAAAATCAGTAGCAAAATTAGTGAAATATGAATTTGGGTCAAAGGATTCTAGTTTTCTCCAAAACCTTTAACTAACAACTTACATATAGGGAATGATTTTGCAGTTAGCAAGTTTATTAACATTTTTCTCCTGCCTTGGTGCAGAACTTCATTGTCCTTGAACTATTCTCCATTATACATTAAATTCATGCCATACATCAAGAATGAGATTAGGTAACTGAAAAAATGATTAAGTTTTAGTAGTTAAAGATTAGAAATATTTTCTTCATGTACAGACTTTTCTTGGTTTGACTTACTGTCTCTCTAGTAGTCTTTAGTACTTCATTTGTTGTAATATATCCATTATGGCTTAAATGTTTGGTTTATATTTCCTATAGCAAAATGCATGATCTCTCGAGAGTTAAATTTAGTAGATTAAAATGAACTCCCTTCCAGTCTTTTCATATGGCAGCCTGTCCATAAGATCAAAACACATAAGTGTAGGTTATGTTTCATTTCCAAATCAGAATGTTGTGGACAGATGTTTGAAAGCTTAAAATGACTCAGATTCATTTGTTGCATGGCTTTCTGCCTGGATAACCATACTGTAGATCATGCCACTGCTGCTTTACTGATGTATTGCCATGATGACAACACGACATTTATAATTTTATCATAAGCTTTCTGTTAATGGTCCAGACTGTGTCTTTTGTAATGACCATGCAGCCAAACCACCATGTGAATGTGAAGAACCACTTCTATCTTTAATGTCAGCTGATCTCAGTCAGATAACATGATAGATTATCATTATTTTCGCCCTTTTCTGCATTTCCTTCAACTATATCCAGCTCAAGGTGACAGACTCAAAATTAGTGATATCTTGAATTGCTATAGTATGCTCTGTTTTTTCTTCACTATGTAGCTGTCTTTGTCTGTGTGTGGAACATAGTCAACCAGGGTTTTTACAGAAAACGTTTGAGTGACCATTTTATTTGAATATGGGCTCCCCACTGTCAATTTATGTTACAGTTTTTGCAGCTGATTTTTCATCAGAAAAGTAGCCGGTGTGTTTTACTTACTTCATTCACATTTTTTATTTAGACAATGATTCAAAACTCATTTGAGAAAACAGGCTTGCATAAAAAGATTTCATACACTTTAAAACTTACTTTTATAACATCAAGAAAAGAATGGTGAGAGAAGAGGGACATTTTTTTTTTTGCTTCCTTATATCAGGATAATTTAAAAAAATATTTTTTCTCAGTTTTAACCTAGTTAATCCATTCAAAATGCGAGCTGCTTAATGGAACAGGGACATCTTTATGACAAGTTTGTTTCTTTTGTAAAGCAACCATGAAAATGTTACACTGTAGCACATTTTAACTTTGTTTTTCTCTGTCTGCCTTCTTGTTTATAAGTTAAATACTTTTCCTGTCTTGTTTTGATACTTCTTCTTGCCCCTGGTGTAATTGCTCAAAGGACTCTCTGTCTGGGGTTTGCAGCAGAGCAGATTCAGACAGTTCTGCTTGGAGAAGGAAGTGGAGAGTTTTGGTTCCCATTTTGCACTTCTGGAACAGTTTAGGGAAGGAAGCACCTTTACACCTTTTATTGTTCGTGGTTGCTGACATCATATCCTTCCCTGACCACTCTGTGCGTGTTTCCTGCCATTCTGTCAAGATTCTTCTGTGTTGCAGAGCAGGGAAAGTGGGTGTGTATGTGTGTGTGTATGTGTGTGTGCCTGTATGTCTGTGTGTGAGTGTTCAAGAGGCAGGACCAGTCAAGTGATCTTCTGCATTTGTCGATTAGCTCTTTGCCCTTCTCAAGGCTCAGATCAATCTTCTGTCAGCTGCCACTGCCTCTGCCAAATCATTTAGTGAACAGAAGCCCGCCAAAAATGAAGTTCCTCTTTTTGTAAGCAGTCTGTTTTATTTATTTTTTTTTTTAATGTTTGGCTTTGCAAAAAGAAAAAATGCAGATGACTATAACACAATAGCATCTAACACTGCGTTTCTTTAAATGCAATTTGTTTGCATGTGACCTTATCATTAAGTTGGAAGGTTTCTTTTATGTGGAGGTACTTCAACAAAGTGCTTTTTAAATTCTCTTGGATGGTGGAAGCCTGCAGTGCTGTTTGAGTTTTGTAGTACATTCAACTTTTCTAGTCAATGTGCTTTACTAGTGTTAGGGAAATAATTTATCAGTTAAGAGGAACTTTAAATAGTAGTGCAATTTTTAACCTGGCAAGAACTTTCAAAAGGTGTTGAGAACACTGGTGAAGACCTAAAGCAACCATGGCAATTTTTTGGTCTCCAGAGGTCTTGACATTCTGTTTGACTTGGAAATTACCAGCCTGTGAATGTTATAGCCCTTGCATGAGATGTCTTGATTTACTTATCTGAATTTCATTGATTAGGAATTAATCCAATTGTTTGTTTAGTATGTATGCTAATGAAATAAATAGAACTATACACGAAAGCATAGTAAGAATAGCACTTGAAGCACTGTCTTGCTGGATATATGTGTGTGTGTGTGTGTGTGTGTGTGTAAAAGAATAAGACAGATATAGGGAATACCAAAATCTTCCCAACTTTTCTCTAGTAGTGGTAAGAATAGCAGAAATTATTTTTTTAAAGGAAATAAATTTGCTACAACAATTGAAAGCTTATATTTGACATTAGAGAAGTAAGCAAAAAGCAAATGGAAGAAAGATTTTTTTCATCCATACAAGAAACAACCCATGGCCTGTTGAAACAAATTTATGTTTCTTTGCAAATTGTGTAGTTTATACATATGACCTAATACAATTTGTCTTCTCCTTCAGGTTCTCTCAGGTTGCATGATAATTAACAATTAAATCATCCTTTGTCCCTTTCAACTTTATTTTGCTGCACATCTCTTTTTTCCACCTAAAATAAAACTAATGTAGTAAAGCCATGAAGAATAAAATTCTGCTCATCAAGTGTTGTGTGAATTGCTTTAGGATAATTTTGTGTAGATCACGGGAATTTTAGGTGTTGTGACTTTAAACTGCTTATAAAAGTTTTTGTTGTTTAAAGGCTGGTCTTAAATGTGGAACTGATAAGTGTGTGGGAGGGATTCAACATATTGCTCCTCCACTATGATTTCTGTGCTTCCTGATAAGATTTTTCTCAGCATTAAGTAATTTTTTTTTCTGAACTCACTAAGCATGAGCATCTTCATCTGCAGAGTAGCTCATCCTCACTAACCACTCACCACTGCTCTAATCTGTCGATCATGACCTTCCACCTTGCAGTGAATAGGAGCTTAGGCAGACATAGTGCTGTAAACCGATAGTGCCACTGGCTTCAGCTGAATGAAAAGAGAGGAAGTTGTTCCATATGCATTTGCTGTGGATTAGTGTATGGGCTTACTGTCACAGAGAAAGCCTGTTAGACTCCTTTGAGTCCTGCATGTGCATGGGAAACACCATTCTAATTTGCTCTTTTTGTTGGAGGTAAGACTATAGGAAAAACAGGAAATAAACCCAGTCCAAGGAAATTTAAAACTGTTTCCAAAAATAGACTGGGTTTGTTTGTCAACACTGAATATCAGATAAGATTGTCTCCTAGCTTTGCTGGGGAAAAAAAGTTTTAAAAATTCATTTGATCAATGTATTACAGATTTTTGAAATTTATTTTGAACTTTTTTTGTTGCAAATATGATCGTGTGCCTTTTTGAGTAGTCAAAAGTTACTGTTTTGAAATACAAAGAACAGCAGCAAAAAAATATTTTTGACCCACACTTTATTATATTACCAATATGAATTGACCCATGTTCCATGTTCTGCATTATGTTAATGATATATAAATATACCTAGAAAATAATATAAAAAGGCATTCATGTGCAGAAATGTAATAACTACTATACCTGAAAATTTGTTTTGCCCCACAGATTAATTGCATCATAATGGCTAGTTAAAAAACTCGGACTGTTTATTTGTTAAATTTTTTTTTCTTAGAGTCATAAAACATGAGCAGCCTAAAGTTTAATGTATATGAAGAAAATCAAGTGACAATTGAAGATCAGGAGAGAGGTTTAGCTTTTCTACCTCAGTAGCTTTGAATCAGAGCCAAATAATGGAATAAATGGCCAAGACATCGGCTTAGTGCTACGTAACATATTGTGAGAATTTATCAGATTGGCTGGCGGACTTAGAATAAATAAGGAAACACCAGCTCCTGTTTTAAAATTACCAAATTTTCATTTCCAAGGCAATATTTCAAATGCTCTATGAAACTATCAGAAAAATGTTAACAAACATTTAAATTAGTATTGTTCGGATTTTTTTTCCTCTTCTGTAATTCTGTACTGTTTTGTTCAAAATACATAGACCTAAAAATATTGCAAAGTAAGATTATAAAGGGGGAAAAATGTGTCTTTAACTGTATACTAGACTAACTCATTTCTGTATTTTCTTCTATTTCCATCTAGTCTTTTATTCCTAAAAGCACTTTGGATATGACAGAAATTAACTGTCCTTAGCTCAGTGAGAGAGCTAGTATTGTAAAGATCAATGCATTACTAAAACAGTAAAAATATTTTTCAGAACATTCTTAAATTATCATCTGTCTCTATTATTCCATTTTTAAAAGGAAAGATGTGTTTGCTGATTATAAATCCTCCATCAGAACATTTTAGAACTTACACTGAGATGAAATGAGGGGAAAATATACTAGTGTTTTCTTCAAGTGTCTTAAATAATACTTTCATTAATCCATATTCTTAAAGAATAAGGTTACAAATTTTGGATTTAAAGTAGCTGACATCTCTTATATATCAAGTAACACTTTAATAAAGGTCCATCATATTTGCATAATGAGGGACATTATCACCTCTGCTGTCAAAACACAAGATTGTTTTCCCTTCTGAAATGAATTAGCTGGCCTACTTTGCATACATAGGTACGGAAAGGTTCATTAACTCTCTGATTTAGGTAATTTTTCATATTAGATCTGTGATTGATATTTAAAATTAGAGGCACCTAATTCTGTTAAAATTTTCACAATGTATATTTCAGCCCTTTTCTTCACTTCTTGTTATATTGGTGGTTTGGTTTTTTTTTAAAAAGAAGCCTTTGAATTAAATTATTATTTCTCCATGCATTACTTATTTTATAGGTGCAGTAAATTTTTATTATAATTTACTTTTGAAATAAATTTTAATGTGGATGTTTGGGCAGCTCCATGCTAACTTTCATCTGGTTATCAATTTCGTAATAACATTTGATTTCCTTTCTGTGTTTAGCAGGGACGGATGCAGGGGACTGTGAACTGAGTAGTGCAAGTGCTGAAGAAAGAGGTTTGTTTTGAGGAAACAGGAAAGAGGAAGAAAAGAGAAGGGAAAAATACGTAATTTTAAGGAAGAAGGAGAGGAAAAAAAACGGGGACTATGGGGAGAAAAAAGATTCAGATTACAAGGATTATGGATGAACGTAACAGACAGGTGAGTTGCAAACATACCGCGTTTGAACATCATATTATATTTATAAGGTGACATTATCAAAAGTGATGAAAAGTTGATCATTTTGTGTGCCTATGCATATACCTACATATATGTATATATATACACAGTGTATCTAAGGCTATCAAAGAAAAAAAACTTTTATAAATGACCAGAAACCTCACAGACAGTGTTTTCAAGTTTAGTAACATACATAGTTAGGAATTTATTACTTCCGGCCTTGATTCTACAAAGTCTGATATTTATGCTCTACTTTGGGCCCCCTCACACTTGCTTTGACTTTCAGTCTGGAATACACATTGTTAAGCACATCTGTGAGTTGTTGCAGGATACAGACTGTTTGTACTGTGTTTTGTGAACTGTTATGAGTTATTATAATATGAGGACTTGCATTTAAATCGAGAGATCCCAACTATTTATGTTTCTACACCTTTGCAGTGTTTTTATTTTTACCTCCCTCATATAAAAAAAATTATACCAATTCATAAAAAAATCTCATATTTTCCTGACTGAATTTTAAATAAATTTGGGTAGCCTCACATATTCTAATACCCACATAGAATAATATTAGCATGTTGTAATTATGAAGCCAAGTGACCATCTCTGATGCTAGGTCCAGCAGGACTGGATAACTAATTATTACCTTTGCTTTACATAAAATGGCTGAGTCGCTGTCACATATTATCAACACTTTCTTTACTAGTTAAATTTTGACCATAAATTAGAGAATCTGCTTTCCTGTTTTCACAAAAATAAAATTCAGCAATTGACATCTTTAAATAAAATCAGTGAAAAGCTGCTGCTGTTTACATTTGATGTAAACGGATAGATGTTTTGTTGAAACTGGAGATTCACAATTGTTGAGAAACTCTATATATAATTATTTGACACTATGACTAATGTTCTTCATACACCTGACTGCAATTTAGGAATAATATTCAGTAGCTGATTTTAAGGGCTTGATACTTAATATAGTGATTCTGTTCATTCGATGTATAAATTTCTTTGTATATTCAGGTTGTTTTTTTAAGACATTTGGAGGATTTTATAAATCCATAAAAAACTCAGCCTAGGCATGACAACAAATTATATTCAATAAACATGCTTTCCAAGATTTTTTTAAATTTTGTAGTGTTAGTAGTCACTAGTGTTCTGCATGGGAAAAAATCATATATAAAAGCAAAATGATACATTTTGTGTTTTCCCTAAAGGTTACCTGTTCCTGTGGGACAAGTCAAAAAGCAGTAATTTTAGCAATATAAAACTATCACCATGTTTATTTTAATTGGCTGATAGCTTGGAGTTTCAATTGGATTTGAAATATTGAATTGAATTTATCATTGAATGTTAAATCACTAGCTGTTTGAAACTTGCCCATGCTACCCTGGTTTCTTTTTGAAGGGAACCTGAAATGTTTTGTAAATGGTACTACAAAATTTTGCCATTAGTAACATTAGTTCATACAACAGCTTCAGCGTCAACTTGCATACTTAAATACAGCATTTACAGAGACCCTAGCCCCACTTTTGCCAGAGATATCTTACTAAAGATAATTTACATTTTAAAAGGAAGACAACTAGTCTTTCAAGTCATGCAGAGTAGAATTTCAAGAATTCCATCACCAGCTTTCAGAACTAATAATAATGAATAAAACTGTAACACTAGAGAAATAAAAATTGTAGTGATAGTGCAGAAAGTGTTTATCTGCTAGCATTTCACAGTCTCATAGAATTATAGAATAGTTTGGATTGGAAGGGACCTTAAAGATCTTGTAGTTACAACCCCTCTGCCATGGACAGGGACAACTTCCGCTAGACCAGGTTGCTCAAAGCCCCATCTAGCCTGACCTTGAACACCTCGAGGGATGGGACATCCAGCTTCTCTGGGCAAGCTGTTCCAGTGCCTCACCATCGTCACAATAAACATTTTCTTCCTAATATTTGATGTAAACCTATTCTCTTTTGAGTCCATTTCCCCTTGTCCTGTCACTCCATGCTCTTGTAAACAGTCCCTCTCCATCTTTCTTGTAAGCTCCCTTCAGGTACTGAAAAGCTGTGCTTAGGTCACCCCAAGCCTTCTGTTTTCCAGGTTGAATCAAATTCAATATTTGCTAAGATCTATGATGTTGATCAGCCACTGTGAGGCTAGATGTATAGATTTACATTGTGCTCCACATAGTAAGACTGGCTTGATTTTCTTTCTTATTTCTACTAATATATTGTATTGTATAATTTTAAAAGTGTTTTACTGGTTTTATCCTCTTTGCATTTAGTGCCCTGATTTAGAGCTCAGTGAAGCCAGTGAAAAGATTTCCATTGATTCACTTGGACTTTTTAATTGTGACTCTATATATATATATGATTAAATACAACTGGATTTTCAATAATAGATGATTGATCTTTTAACCATTTGTATGAGATGTACTCTTTCACAAGCCTCACTGGTTCTTAAAATATAATGAATCCCATGAGATATTGCTGCTTCAGCATAGCAGCATCAGCTTGTTTTCTAACTTGAATACTTCCAGTAATCTTAAAAGATTAATTTGTTTATATTCATATATTGTCTTTTTATTTGATTGTATCAATATATACAGAAAAAAGATTAAAAGGTTGCACTGGAAAGAAAAAAAAGGTTAAAAGTTTTCAATTAATACAACTAAGATACCAGCTCAAGCACAGTTCCACAAAGCCTATTTGTAGCTCCATTTACAGGTGGAGAATTTTTCTTTCTTCCTCATGAAAACGTGTTTGCAAGAATGGCAGCAAATCAGTTGACTTGAAACTGCCTTAGTGTTGCTTATATTCAATACAGTGTGGTTTCACAACACAAGGTTTGTTAGATGGGAATATGATATACCTGGATGGTGCATCCTCAGCTGTTCTGAAGCACGTAAATTCTCTCCAGGACAGCACATGCAGGGAAAAGTATATGGAACACATATCAAATGAACAGATACAGCAATAGTTTAACTATTCTCTCCCAGTGCAAAGGTGAATCTATTTGGAAAGCAGAATTTTTTAAAAAGGTTTTCAGTTGTTACCAAGACCTGGGGAAGGTGGCTTCTGTCCTTGCTTTTCCACTCACTTACCTATTGTCCTGACTAGCTATCTGCATCAACCATTAAATTGTGTACTTATCCTGTCAGTATATCAGCTGTTTTCTTCCACACTACTTTCTACTATAGTAGGAGACTCCCCTGCTGTTCATTGTGGTTGTATGACTGGATTGGGAAGGACAAAGCTAGTGCTGACCTCTCTTCAAGAGGATTTCTTCTGAGGAAATCTAGTTGGTTGGATTTGTGTACTTTAGTGGCCATACTGTAATAAATGTAAGTCGAAACTGTCCCAAGTCAGATATCTGGCTGCAAATCTCAGAGAAATGTGCAGTATGGGGATACAATCTGCACTTTTCCAAAAACTATTTGAAACTTTGACATTTTGGGAAAGTCGAAGGGAAACTACTGCAACCTAGTCATTAGAGACCTGGTCCTTTTACCCTGGCCTGCATAAGAGCTCTGTCATTTACTTCAGTGATTGTAGAATTCAGGCTTTTAACTAGGAGGAGCCATTAATTAAATGTTGTTTCATGTGGGCTGCAAGTTGGCAGTATTTTTCTAGCCCTCGTAATTACCCTCTGGTGGCAAGGGTGGCAAGAATGTTTGAATCTTCTATAAGTGATCACAAATATGCTTTGGTTGTGAAAGTTTAGAAAAGCCAATCTGAAACATTCCCCTTCACTCTACTTTTTGCGATGGATAAAAGGAAAATGAATAATTGCCAGAGCTAGAGGAAGTGTGTATTTATTTGTGTAGTTTAATTACCACCATGATATTAAATGGGAATGAAAACTCCCAAGAGAATCCTGTTATAAGCAGCCAATGTGACTAGCAGCTTTCTTTTTATTCTTGTGACACTGGATAATAAAGTCTTCATAAATGTGGAATAAATCCCTAGTAATATTGTTCAGGCTCATGAGATTGTGTTAGCCTTGTCAACAGCCCATTCAAGCAGACTATGACTGCTTTCATGGTATGAATTACACCACCAATTGGATCAATAGCCAAAACTATTAGTGTTGACATCTGATGGTAGAAGTTCCCGATTGCTACAAGTTCTTTCTGCAGAAATTTCAATCAAGCAGATTGGAGAATGCTTCTGTGAAGACTTCTAGGTTGGTTAAAAAAAAATTAAAAAATTAGAAAAGTCATTTGGAAAAATGTGTGAACTTCATTTTCCTTTGGTTTATTATTTGAAAGAAATAATATAACTACTTTTATTATGGTCAACAAGTGAAGGAAAAATTGCATTCATCTGTCTCAGAAAAGTCCTTGTATTTTTTCTGGTTTTAATCTGTTAATTAATTCTGGTTTTAATTTTAAGTTTAATTAATTCTGTTTTTAAAAGTTTGTAATATTTTGTTGTTTTAACAAGAGCCTTTTGTGGTTCTGCTTTAGACTAGGATCATCTGAAACCCTCTTTGCAGCCATCCAGGCAGGGCTGTCCAGACCTAAAATAAATAGTTGTAATGACGTAAATGATATTGTATTACTGTTAAACAAGGTCACTAACAAAATATCTCATTAAATCCATGGTCTGTGAGCTAAATCCAGAGGTACATTGACCCAGGAATGAGGGCATATTGACTTGATAATATTCTGGAAAACCCTCTTGCTTTTAATACCCCTTTTTTTTTCAGTTAGTATTAAGAAATATGAGGTCTCACCATTCTTTGTCCCTCTGATCATCTTGCTCATTAGTTCTGCATTTTTTTCCTTTTTGTGAAAGTTTACAATTAAAACTGAATTGACCTGACTAATTATTCTGCACACCGTTCAAAACGCTTCTTTCAATTTTGTAATGAGCAGCTGGGACCTTGTTATTAAATACCATAAGAATTGTGCACTTTAAGGTGCCTAAACAGTGGTACACCCTTTTTCAAGTATCATGTCTGTGTCATTCAGTGGGGTATAACAGTAAGAAACACTTGCTGTTTAACTTTTTCATGTACAGACTTTTTACCACTCTGTAAAGCTCTAAACCAAGACTTACTGAAGTTATCAGCTCAATAGAGAACAAATCAAAGCAGATAAGTAAAGTGAGGTTATGGTGCAGTGGAAGAATATCCTAGAGGGAAATGACCATTTGCAGGAAGACCTAGATTTGTTCTACTGACTTCGATACCTAATGCTGCTAGTTTCAAAATTAATTTCAGCCTCATGTATCTATTTATATCTGTGTTTCGGTTTTATTTGAAAGGAAAGGGTAAAAGACTATCGACTAAATCAGAAGCTCCCCTGTAGAAAGAGTGATGAACCTTGAGTATTACTGCTTACGTGAGGGCAAGTTAGACAGAAAACTTTTTTTCCAACTATTTCCTTATATTTTCAGTGTTCCCTCATGGGGTGACTTATTTTTATCCAATATATGAGATTTTATTTTTTCCCCCTGGGCAAATGTTATCATATGAAAGCATAACTGCTTGACTGTGCAACTAAGCATAATTTTGTTCAGTGAACCTTTGTCTTAAACATCACATACTTTTTATCTTTCACATATTTTAATTCATTCCCTTGCTTATATTAAATTACACAGAGACATATGCTTGGAATGTAACATTAAGGTTAGGCCTTGGCCCTAGTTTTCACAGGTAAAGTTATGTTTCTGTAAGCAAAGAATTACACCCCGGGTTTTCATGACTCCTAATTTGTAGTGATCTGTACAATTCTGGCAGCACTTTTCACGTTAAGCCAGACTATGAGAGAAGTAAAGTTTTAAAAGAGCTGCTGAACTGAATTGTGAATTTCTAGAATGCATTATAGTTAAGGTTAAATGTGCTTGTATTACAAATGTATGTTCTGAGCATAATTTACATTGAATTAGCATAAGGTAAATATTTAGGTCAAATTACTTTTAATTTGAAGTGTGAGCAAGAAGGCTAAGTAAAGTGAGTGCAGTGGTGAATGAGACATCTGCCAGCATAGCAGAGCTGAAAAATAGTGCAGACACAGGCACAGCCTTGCTGTCTTGCAAGGAATGGTTTGGAAAGCCCTGGGGAAGAAAGAACTGGAGGTGGGAAGCAGAACTGAAGCCATTGTGGAGAGGAAGAAGTTACACTCTTCCTGTTATGACAGGAAATGCAGACAAATGTGCTTCCTGACCATTTGCTCAGCAGGGAATGAAATATTCTTTGACCTTTACCTTATGAACATTTTAGCAGCACAGAACTAGTAAACATGTTTTTTACAATAAACATCTATTTGTACCTGCCAGAACTGGTGATAGCATACAAAAAAAAAAAAAAAAAAGTCGGATTTCTTTTATATTGTGTTAGCTACTAAGTTTTTGAGATTATGTTTTTTGACTAAAATATGTACATATCTGTAGATCTGTATATAATGAACTTAATCTTATCTCTCTGATTCAGCGAAAGGAAGTAAAGCATCAGAATTTTGACCCTTTGTTTTTAGATCTAAATTTGTAAGTTAAATTGGGAAGCATGTTGATACTGGTTAATCTACTAATTTCTGACTTGGAGTATCATCTGTTAATTAAGAAATCTTTTGATTATCCCTGCTCTCTTTTCTTAAAAGGGAAAAGCTCATAAGAGAGATTCACCATCATGTATTGGATTTGGGCAGACTGAATAGTATCACTATTTTAAGTATTTCATCTGCTATTTATGCACAAAGATTCTAAAAATGTGGTGTAACAAACAAAACCTTCTTTTTTATGAGTTAATCATGAAAATTTTATTTGTTATGGTTGTAGTTTTAGGGCATCCTCTTAGAACTCCTCTTTGTCTGGACTATTCAGCAAGTCATAGCTAAATACACTTGAGGCTTTCCGGGACAATTGTTCTTTCACCAGCATAAATCACTGTTGCCTCATCCCTGTAAGTCATGATGGAGGGTTGTGAGGACATGGAAGCAGTCTGATGAAGGCTCTTCACTGCTCTTTAAAGGGTGCCATTTAATATGGCATGGCCAGCTCTCACATAAAGGAAGGTTTGTCTAGAATGAATCCTACACTGGAACTGTTTCCCAGTCCCATTGAGGGACTGTAAAGATTGTTGCAGCCAGACCTCTTCATGTGATAAACAGAGCTAAGCAAAAATCAAATAAGAGGAAAGGGAAGAAAGAACATGACAAGAGCAGTTGCCTCTCCAGTAGTTACTTGGGGCTTCAGCAGGACAGGTTTGGGTGCCTGTCAATGACATTTCAGTGAAGAGCCTCTTTGATTGCACATGACTTTATTTACAGACATAGCTTCTGTTTGAATTTAGGTAGATTTCTCATGTGGTACCTGGTATTTGTCACATGCATTTTATCTACCATGTCTGCCCTAGTCCCTACATCAGAAATTTAAACATTTGAGAATAAATAAGGACAAACAGAACAATATTTTTTTTGATTGGATAGTGCCACTATCAGATATTTCTGTCCATCAGTGGTCCCTGTTTCTCACTTATTTAATGGCAGGAAATGTATATGGGAAGGACTATGTGCAATTCCCTGTTTCTCTCATTTTCCTATGTCAGCAGCTATATATCTTCAGAATAGGAAGAAGTAAGGAGAGCACTGATACTTTGACATTCTGGACTGAACTGCTTGAAAGATCACAGGACTGCTACTTTGAAAACATAAAATGTTAGCACATATGCTGTGACTGTTAGTGACAAATATGGAGTGATGTTATCGTTCAGCTTCTCATAGTATGTGAGATTTTAGAAAAATTACTAGAAGGACCTGAATTAAACCTAAACTAAACTAATCCCAAACAAACTGTCATTAAAAAAAAAAAAAAAAAAAAAAAAAAAAGACCACATGGTGACTGTTTCTTCACTGATACCTTAACATCTATCAAAAGTATTGTTGTTACAAGTTTAGTTAAATAAAGACTATTACCAGTGGCCAGTATCACCCACAAAGATATATTTAAATTTCAGCAAATAAGAGAATTTGTACTTGCAACTAAGCAACATTACCTTCTAATTTATATAGTTTAACTTGCTAGCAATTAAACAAGAAAGTCTGCTCTGCTCCCTTTAAATGGAGCATATCACAGTGTGTGATACACACTCTTGATTTCAGGCTGTTTACAGCTCCACTTGCAGATATTGCAAAGACTAAACCATGTGAGAGGTGTCTCCATGAAATTGAAGAGCCAGAGTTGAAGTGAAAAAACATCCTTTTAGAACTCCTTCTTTGTCAGTGCCTTTTCTTTAGCACATGGGCTTCACCTTTAGTTAGAATTTCATCCAAAATGCATAAAAAGCTTGATTTATATCAAGGAAGTTAAAAGTTGGCTAGTTCTCCATGGTTTTTTTGTTATCAAGCAGCATCTTGATTAGCTCACAGCATACCGAGTCATCAGAATTAATGTTTCTTCATATACAAAAATGCTGCAAGCTTTAGAAACTTCTTGGTACTACCATCCCTGTTAATAGGGCAATTAAATTTAAAATAAGTAGTGAATAAATAAATAAATAAATAAATAAAACCATAGGTCTAAGACGAATGTAGTAGATTAGTGGGTTTTCAGCTAATACAAAGGGATGGACTTCAGGTATTTTTGTAGGTTTCAGAAATAATCGTGGTACTTTCCACACCCTCCTCCTTTTGCAATACATATAAAACTATGCATAAAAGCACCTCATACCAGTTTTTAGAAATTGTGTCATTGTTTAAAACCCAGTGCTTTATATACGTGGGCTTAAAAAGGTTTTAAAGATCACTGAATGTTGGCCTTTTATTTGTTCCACTTTGTCCCTCCGCTCCATTTTCATTTTTTCCGATTCTCACACTATTAGAAAATGTTATACCTCAAAAAGAGAAGGACTTCCCAAAATGCCCATACTTCTAAAGAGAAGTAAATTTGTGAACCACATAGTGATTTGATTCTTGCTGCTGAAAAAACCTTAAATATTAAAGAGATATTGAAACGTAGGCATTTTTTTGATGCCTTTTTTAAAATATGTTGATGAATTGTGTCATTGTATGTGTGTTTTCTTTCAGTGTCACTGGTGTTCTTTATGTCAAATGACAAAGTAACATTGTCAACTGTTATATGATGCTATCAAGACAGAACTTTGAACACAATATATAATAACTAGACTATGTAAACACTTGAACTTTTTGGTACTGTAGCTACAGCTTGTATTCATGCCGATGTGTGTATCTTGTTCATTCTTAGCACTAAGTCAGTTCAAGTGTAATCAGAGCTTTTTAAGTGTAGGCTGCACGCAGCCTTCCAACTGTACTAAACAGAAGAGACATTTTAAATAATTTATGCTAATTTTTACCACTCAGGATAACTTGTGCAATACTAGAATATTGTTAACTTAGACAATATTTATTAGTTACTTTTTTTGTGGGGGTGTATATTTAACATAGCAAATGGTGAACAAATTCATAGCCAAAAAATTTAAGTAATAAACATACTTTTTACTTGTATGGCTCACAAAAATATTTTAGCATATGGTATATTCATCTTTGTTATGTAGCCACGTAGAAGAATATATCCAAATGGCTTGAAGAGTATTCTTAATCTCTTCTGAAGTTACTGACCTGACCTATCACTATATATTCAAAAATACAAGTTCATCTCTAATATAAACTGGTGTAAAAGCATAATAATTTATATATATATATATATATATATATATATAAAGATAAACCACTATGAATGGCACATTTAAAAATTAGTATTCCACATCACTACAGAAACAGTAATAGATACAATTGTTTTAAATGCATTTATCAGCAGTTAGTGAAAGCGTTAGCTGGTAGATTTTGAAAATATTAGAAAAAATCAAGGAGTTAAAACCAAATCAAATTCAGAGCAATGAAGATTATTTATTAAAGAAAGAGAAAAGAAAGATCAGCTGATTTATTTTTCTCTTTTTTAATTTTGTTTTCACTTTCCAAAAAAAGAACTCTAACCAGCATCATTCTGATGATAAGTATTGTGAAATAAGTATCTGCTCTGCAACAGAGCTGTGTGGTTTTTCAAAATGTTTAGGAGCACCTAACAGTAAACACAAACAGTGGCTTTAAGGATATTTTTGTACTGGTGTGTACTATGATGGTGAAAAGCTATAACATGCTAAATGCAGAGGTTTCTGTGCAACAGATAACCATATTGTACAGTGACATTCCACCTACAGCACTGAGGTCAAAAAGTTGATTGAAGACCATGTTAGATGCAGAAAAATATGTTGAATTAGTAAATTTTATTTTCTGCAAGTTTAGTTATATCTAAAACAAGCATATATATACATATATATATATGTTTCAACAATTGCGTTGCAATTTTCTCTAATCAGAGAAAAGTTTAAAGGAGTATTTTACAGACAAGATATTTTTTTAATGGGTTTGGGGTTTGGTGGTTTGGTTTCTTTTTAGAATTTGATTGAAGTTTTATTACCTATCTCATTATTCGTTCCAAACATCAAAAGCCATGATAGAAAAATTTAGAAAAAACTAACTATTAATTATGCATACTTGAGACCAGTGCTTTGGAAAGTATGTTTTTTACAATGCTTGAATAATTGTATTTAATGCCAATCCATCTTTCTTTTAGCAGTACAGTGACAGAGGCTGAAATGATTGAAATTTACAGTCAGAGGAATAACATTCAGTGTACATTTGGGAGAATAAGTGTTCAGAGTATTGGCACAGAGCCTCATCTTTCTAAGATGGTCTAGCAAGTAGGGATTAGCAATGCTTAAAAGTCACATTTTCCATGGCCTGACATGCCGGGATTTTAAGGTAGTCTGGGGTTGCAGTTAGCATTAACTTGCGCTGGGAGTGTGACAAGATAAAACAGCAACCGTATGAACATGTACAGGCGAATCTTCTTGCCTCAGCATTAAAGTGCAGAGGTGCAACTGCTTATGGATGTACAAGTAATGGCAGCAACAAGTGCAGAATTTGGCAGACCTATAAACTTGGTCGTGTGCCTGTCCTTGACCTATCAAGTACCTTGACTGCTTGCTAAATTTGATTAATTATACGCTTAGCAAAACCGTATTTTTTTCTTAAAAATCCTTGTAGCTGAAAATTATTAGAGAATAAAATATGGGTAAAGAATCACATAGATTTAATGGAAATTGCCCATATGAAGAAACAGAAAGAGATAAATTCAACCATATAATTAAGTTAAACAGCTCTTGGCAGTTTCTTATTTCAAGTCGCATGTCTTACTGGAACTTGTAAGCTAGTGGAGAAAAGAAGAGGGAAAAAATTGTTTGATTTGCAGGTCTTTCATTGTCAAAACAGCCCCCATTGGAAACTATGGTCTTGGACAAAATAGTTATATTTTTCCTACTGCCTAGATTTTGCATGATGTTTGGGCATTCACTGGCATTCTGAGAATTTAGAAGCACATCCCTATTTTTTTCCTGTATAATATGAACTCTTGTACAAAAAAATACCAGTTCATATTTCTAAGCATATAGCTTGAAATGAAATAAAATCTGCTATGTGGTTAGAAAAGACCTTTTTTCAGAGGTCTGACCAGCTGACCAGCTCTTGTTTGTTCTTTGTTCATGCTTTAAAATTCTCATTTCTCACAGGAATGTTTGAATTTTTAACACTTGATATTTCTTCAAAACTATTTTGAGCGTGTTTATATGAACAATGTATCTTTTACACTACTTAAATTCTGTATAAAATTATTTCTTTGCTTTAAATGTAGCAGGAGTTGAGAGGTTTGAAATCAAAGTCAATTGCTATCAAAAGTAAGAATTGACTGCACATGTTCAAACTATTTACAGCTGCTAATCAGAAATGCAGTTTTTAAATACTGATGGGAAAGATGTATGCAGTCTAAAGGGTATCTGAATTTAGAAGTTAGAGAGAGAGATGCAGTATTAACACTTCATAGCACCACTGAATGAAAATGTCTCATTCTCCTTACCTGTACCTCAAGTTTTGTGTAGTGATAATTAGGTATATTTCCTCCCTTATGTAACACACATACACACACATATATATTCTATTTGTAACTGTAATTATATTTATGTGTTTGTCTTCTGAACATGTTCAGCTCAAAGACTACTGCAGTCACACACTATATTTCAGAAAAAAAGGAGAAGGACTACAGAGTGTAACTTGTGGGGTTTTGATGGACTTTTTTTGCTTTTTTTCCAGGTGACCTTTACAAAGAGGAAATTTGGGTTAATGAAGAAGGCTTATGAGCTGAGTGTTCTGTGTGACTGTGAGATTGCTCTGATCATCTTCAACAGCACCAACAAACTGTTCCAGTATGCCAGCACTGATATGGACAAAGTGTTGCTGAAATATACAGAGTACAATGAGCCACATGAGAGTCGAACGAATTCAGATATTGTTGAGGTAAGACTTCATGTATTACTCTGAGATAGAGGTGCTCCAAGCGAGTAGATAAGACCCTCAGGTGACATAGCAGCAGGAGAGCAGAACAGGACACTGGTGTATTGGTTTGCAGTTTCGAGGTGGTGAAGCCAAGAGTAAAAGAAAGCTATGTCCTGTGAGCTGTAAGTTTTATCCTGCTGAGTCTTGCAATGGGATATCTGGCTCCCTATTGTCCAGCTTTCTGTGTTGCTTTGTCCCTGTGTCCCATTAGTCCTCTCCATGCCTTGACCATTACCTACCAACTGAATCTCCCCTTTGTCTCCTATTCTCCGCTAGTCTCATGCTCTCCAGAAAACATTGCATACCTTGTCTCCACACTCCAAAAGTTATAATATTGTCTGTCCAGGAGGAATTAAAAATACATTGTAAAAGATGTGAAAGAAGATTTAGAGCCACTGCTTTGAGGCATTTAACCGACTTTTTTAGCTTTTTGATTATTTATGGAGAAAAGATATTTAATAAAATGCAAGAAAAGTTTACTTACAATCTGCAAAATAAAAATGTTTCAGCTACCTCTCACAAATGCTATTAATATAATGTAATAGGAACAGTATCAAAGCAGAATGCTAGAAACAGTCAGAATGCTAGAAACAGTTTTTGTTAGTTTTTTAAAACATGGGGCAATTTTTAACTACAATTGATGAAAATTATTAAATAAATTTTAAATTTTAATATTTAAGGTTTTAATACTTGCAGTAAAGTCAAGTTTACTTTAAAAGCACATTGGGATTCAAACCGTGAAAAATACATGAAGCCTTCAATGATTTTGTTCCTATAGCAAAGCACTCACACTGAGATCTAAGAAATTAATAATCTGACCTATACAATTTCTGTTTTCAAAACATCTGAGTGATTAGGCATCCAGTATTATAATATTATAATTTTTAAAAGTAATGGAAGGTTAAAGGTCAGTGAAAATTTATTCCTGAATACCTTGGCACTTAGTTTTTAAAGGTGTTAGTTTCAGATTTTTAAATAATTTGTATGTTGTCTCAAATGAGACTTTGATGCTTTTGAATTCTTCATGCAAGTTAGTCATGCATTTGAGACTAGCAATGTAAGGAAGTAAGTTAGTTATTTACATATAATGTTTTTTATGGATAAAAAATGTTGCATAATGAACGTTGCTACACGTTACAAAGAGTCACAGACACAGAACCATAGATGGGAAAAATATATATCACTTTTCTGTCTATCCTTGTGTCACCATCTAGGAAGATACTGTTTTACTTCCTTAATGATTTCCCCCCCAAGATTTTCTCCCTCATTAGAAGAAGGTGAGGTTCTGACAGCAGAACAAAAATTTATGTGATGTAAGACTAGGAGGAAAGTGCATATGTTCCTCCTCTCCATCATCTCTTTTCCTCTCTTACTTTGAATCATCTGTATAGACATGAAGCCCTTTCTGTCACCTAGATTTTTTAAGCCCATGTCCTGTCCAACAGAATTCAAATCCTATACCCAAAATAATGTCCTGTCCTCTTATAGTGGCAAAAAGCCAGAATACTCTTAGCAGAAAAGTTTCCTGTGATATCTTTACTTCTTCCTGCAGGCTTTCTTGTGGAAATAGGTGAGTAATCCAGTTAGGGATTTATTACTTGCTTTACAATGAATGAATACTTTTGATCTTGAGGACTATGGTTTTTAAAGATACCTGAGTTAAAATTTAAAATTTAGAAATAATTTCTATGTTGTTATAACTATTAGATTTTTCAGAAGGAGCACTCGCTACACCAGCAAAATTCCTTTCTGCATTGAGAGTGGGCCAGTTTGGATAGGCTGATAGGCAGTTTTGAATGCAGATGTATAATTTTCTGGCTATACCCAAGGTTTGATGGGCATACCTTTTTACAGGGATGAAAATAAAAGTAGGTAATTGAAATACACATTATTTAAATTGAGCAACCTAACAATAAGCAGAAAAGACCAAAATAAGTGAATATTTATAGTTTTTCCATATGCTCTGTCAACTTTGAATTTGGTTTGCTCTTACATTTTTCAGTGTTTTGCCTGAAACATAAAATACTTGAACTACATCCATACTGATATGGTTTCAGAATCTAAGGAGTATTTCTGCAGGGTGTAGATTTTGAACAAAACTCTCATGCCTTTACTGGGTAATTAACATCGTAGTTACAAGTACAGGAGAGGAATAGAGCCCCTGAAAATATGCAATTTGATAAATGGCTTGACTTTTCATGTAGTTTGGGTATATTTTTAGGTACAGGGTATAAATCTGCCACACATTTAAATATTTTAATTGATCAGTTAAACTGACTACATTACACATATTTTCCTTGTAAGGAGTTCATCTCTTTTCACTTTCAGGCAGTTAGGTTTCACACTTACAAGTTTTTAATCTTGTTCTTCCAGAGCAATCAACTGCAGCTGAGAATCAGACAGTATTATTAAATCTGATCATTTTCAATTGTTCAGTAACTATATTTCAGCAGAAGAAAAGGTCATAGCTGTACTCACAGATTTCTGCACAGTATTAGAGAAAGAAAACTTTTTTAGCTAGACTTATGAAAATTTGAAATATATCTGTCAACTGTATAAAGGTCTTTAAAATCCAATTTCCATTCACAATCAGCATAATATTAACTATTTAGTTACTTTTCAGTTGTGATAGAACCATGTTATCAGTCATCAGAATATGTTATAGCTTCTTGGAACAATCTATATTCAAGGAAAATTAAAATCTCTCTAATAAGTAGTTAATTACTTTTAAGTTAAACTACTGCTATTCAAATAGAAAAATTGTATAACTTTTCATGTAGATCTGACTAAAGCTGTTAATTTTATTAAGCAAATGTTTTCAAATTAATTACTGGGATTAATTACATTTAGCATTTCTGAAGGAGTGAGTTTTTGGGCCATATCTTGGTCTTTAAAGTATCAGAAGACAGCAAGTGTCATACATATAACAAAGATTACACGTTTTTCAATACACTATTTTTCAGTGGAAAATTGGTCCTATCCAGCTTATAGGTATATGATCTCAATAAATGTCTTGATAAAAAATGGAGTGGCTAGTATCAAGAGAATTGTAAAGGCCAGTTCCTGTTATTCTTTGAGCTCTTTTCTTTTAATGTTTTAAATAAATAGCTCACACTTTTTTACATGTGTAACCATTTTATTTTCATGTAATAAATATAACTGAGATGGTGTTTTCCAGTTTCTTCATTCAAAATGGTGTTGATTAACATGCAGTTTGGTATATCTGAGTTTTTCACAGCACAAAAATTATCTACCAGCTGAATGTTTTTCAGTTAACACCCACTAAATACACTTACAACATATACAGGTAACTAAAAGTCATTGTGTACTCAAGAAGAGGAAAATATTTTCATTCAACACTCAAATTTACCCATTTTAAGCAACAGTGACAATTACTGTGAGTCTTACCAAAATCTATATGAAGATATGTATTAGTTCTGGGGGGGTGGGGTGAGGGGGAAGGGCAGAGGAAAAAGGTATATTCTGAGACTTCTGTTTAGAGTTAACTAGATTCTTCAAACTGAAGCCTTTTTGTCCTCAGCTACCAAACCACTCACACCACAGTCATTCATTCATTCAATTTTCCTTCAGTTAAAAAGTGAGTATTAGTTGCTGGATATAGTAATTTCTTTTAATGAATAGCAGAAACTATGCAGAGTTCCTTCAACATTGGGGAAAAAATATTAATTTAATATTTATGCTAACTTCCAAGTGTGTATGTAACTACTAACAGTAATATATTCAACAAAGTTCCATAGGACTAGGTAGTAACTTTCTTATGGCAATAAGGAAATGGGGAAGAGAAAATGTTGGAGCTTTACAGCAGTTGAGTATGTGCATTATGCATTCTTCGTATTTATTAAAAATGAGGCCAGATCCTCTCCTTGTTTCTGTAAAACAGAAGTGATTGTAACACAGCTTATGTCAGTGATATTCCACTACCACACTCCTCTGATTAACAAAAATCCAGTGCTGTGAGTCCACGGCTTAGGAACTCAGAAAGGACCTTATATTGAAGGGGACAGATTTCATAGCAGGAGTACTGGGGAATGTTTGCATCTTGGCTTCCAAAGGAATTAGAGCTCTAATGATGTTACAGAAATCTGCCGTAATTCTTCAGCTAAGCCATCAAGGCTTTGCTGATTTAAGGTGAAACTTCCTGCCTGTTTTCTCAGTCACTGTCCCTTTTTCCTTGTCATTTATTTCATGTCAAAGCATCAGCTACTGTCTCAGCTTTAGCAGACCTCTAGTGAGTTTTCACTAAGTCCTGGTTTTGATTCAGTTTCTCGGATACTGAGTTTAATAGGCTGATCCTTGCTCTGCATGCACATAAGTCATTCCTCCACAAATCACTCACCACTTTATCTTTCAGCTCTTTTTAAGCCTCCAATCCATCAATTTCTTTGACCCTGCTGCTATTATTGTCCCTCTTTCTCCAACTGGCTTCTATTCCTATGCTGATTCAGTGGTCACTGCCTTTAGTTCAAGTTCTCCTACTAGGTCAGCCCTTTCAAATTCATCCCATTAAACCTATCTTCCATTTTCAGACAAACATCCATCCATCTTCTCAGTTCCCCTCTGCTGTACCACTAATAACTAGCAGAGAAAAAAGAGGAACATTGACTTCATTCATCTTTCTCTTTGCTAACTGAGGTTCTATGTCATGAGCACTGATCACCCGCCAATCTCTTAATTTTCCAAAGTTCACTGTGTAAAACTCCTACTTTGCACACATGCACACACATCTGTCTCTCTTTGCAACAGTCTGTTACCTTACAAAATCTCTCCCATGAGCTCAGTGCCTTTGCCTTTTGTGAAATATCTCTCATTATCTGCTTTTGGCTGTATCTTTTTCTGGTGTCTGGCTTCAACTGCTTCTTTTTTCTCTGGTTTTTTTTTGGGTTTTTTTTTGGTTTTTTTTGGTTTTTTTAATTTTTTTTTCAATCTACCTGACTCTTAGAAGGGTTTCAGGGTCCTCAATATAGACTTTTCCATATAGGAAGATGTCAGCTCCTGCAATACAGTGTAATATCTTTCTGCTTCAATAGTACCTTATTCTCAGCTGTACTCATCATGTGTTTTTTCACCTGAATATATATCAAGCATATTATCCCCTTTCACCCACCTCTTTGCTCACTCTTGCAATTTTGCTGTATTCTAGTGTACACTGACAGGTTCTGCCTCAAAGTATTTACAATCCTACTTCAGATATGGCACAGTAGAACAGGTTGCAAAATAAGGTGATGATGATACAGTAACATGATTCTCCATGTAACATATATCAGTACTGTTTCTGTCAAATAATGTTTATACCTCTCTTATGAAGGACTATCTTTTGACAGTTTCTGAGGGTCTTCTGATCTTCACCTCATCCTCAGTTTCATCCTTCTTAGTGTTTTCCCAATTGCACACCAGTACATACTTAAGAGTGTCATCAAGTTGTGCTCTCCTATTTCTCATGTCTCTTACTCTTTCAATCTATTAGGGATTGATTTTCTATTGCACCTGATGCTCCTCTATCCTCCTTTTCCTCTCTTTTCTCATGGAAATTAGGTAAGTATGGAAAACTTGAATTGGGTGTACTCTTGCTTTTTATCACATAGTGATAGTGAAGATTTCATCAAGAATTAATCTGAACTATTCTAGGAGATTAATTATCTTAGGGCCATTGTGATGCAGCTTCAGGTTTACCATGGGAAAAAAAAAAGTAGTTCTACTTTGCAATAATATGTCACATTGTTAAATAATTTACACATTTTAGATTCTTATTCATGGATAATGAGCATCTAGCATCGTTTTTTTAACCTGTTTTGCCTAGGGTCATACATCTTCATTGCTCTAGTAACTACTGGTGAATTGACCTTTTACAGAGTATTTTCCCTATTTCAATGGACTCCTGTATTTGGGAGAACAGTCTGAACATAGCAAAGAATTGAGTGTCATTTGCAGCAGCATTTTCCCCTAAGAGAAAGAAGGGAGGTTCTGAGCATGTGAAATTCATCCTGCAAATTGCTCATTCTTTGTGTTTCACAGCACACAGGGAAACCTTCACAGACCTAAATGTTAAAATGACAGGGAACAAAGTAATACCAAGCCCTATAGGGTGACTGAATTTAGAATTTTTTTCTTGTGTGCATTTTGCTTGTTGAAAAAAAAACATTTTTGCTCGGAAAAAAAAAGTGCATCCAATGAAAGTGTACAGCCAATCATAGATAGATAGCAATAAGTTCTTCCACAGCCTTGTAGAAATACTAGCTTGAACTGAAAATCCACTCGCTTTTAGTATGACTAGCCACAACATGTTAGTAAGCATGAAATACTGCTAAATTTTCTTGAGGGACTTGAGATTTAAAACTTAGTATAGCTTTAGCACATTAAAAGGTTGGAGTTGATGAGATTGGCACTTGGGAGTCCATGGGCAGTACTTGCACCTGAGAGGAGTACCATGGTCCTGTTTTGCTCATGGACTTACTGCACATTATCCCATCAATCCTTACAGGCGTGCTGTGGGTCCTAGAGCACATGTAGGATTAGTCACTTGGTGTGGAAGTTCTGAATGAGATGAAGAGAAAAGAAAATGTCTTCTGTCAATTATTTCTAAAGGTCACAGAGCTTAATGACTAACTAGGAGGTTAATTAGATTCTGAAAGCCTCTTCATATCAATTAAGACTCTTATCTGTATATTTGTAGTAAATAAGCCCATATAACTCTCCGTATGTTCTCTTTTTAGAGAAAAGTAAGGCAACTGTTTTAACTTGTTTAATGTAATAAGTATATTTTCTTCTCTTGTCATCATAACTTAATACTACATATAAACAAGCTGTGAAATACACATCACGTCAGATTTTGAGCTGTTGAAATCAGGGGAATTCTTTCAACTACCATGGGCTAAAGATCTGGGACAGTATAGAAAGTAAGCCTGTATGTAAGAAAGGTTATTCAGGGTGATCTAAAGACAGTACAGTGTATTGGATACTGCCCTGGACTAGGACTCGTGAGACTTCTATTTTATTAATAGCTTTGCCAAATACTGTTGTGTGACCTTGGATAAGTCACATTTCCTCCTAATGCTTCAGTTTCCCTATCTGTAAAATGGGGGGTAGCACTATTGATTTCCTTTGTAAATTGGTTGAAGAGTGGTTGTTCAAAAAACAGCTACTGTTACCAGTACCACAGGCCAGGAGATGTTTGGAAAGGGTCCACTGGCCAAAAAATTTACTTTGGATGATTATTTAGGCTTTTTAAATGCCTTCACCTTTTTTAATTTATAGTAAATATGAGCCAAACCGCTATTATCAACATCATGTATGACAAAATCATGGGACTGACTTCAAGATCTTCAGCATTTTTAAAATATTCCTTTGGTCCTTCTTTACCATCCTAGTACTGAGCCTTTGCAAAATGTGTTTGTAAACTAATGTTATGTGAGGTTTTTCTGTTTTTCCTAACCACAATTACTACAGAAAAAAATTTCTGAAGGGAAAATATCTCATTTTCAAAAGTACTAAAAATCTGTCTGTTTCATCAATACTGATTTAAATTTTTTAAAGCATTTACTTTAGAAATATATCTCTTTTAAACAGAAACTGATATTCTCACCTAATATTATTCCGTCAATTTAGGCTTCATGTAAATAGTAGCTATTACAAGACCATGAGAGAAACTTCAAAGCTGGAAAACTGTGGAAGGCAATTTTATTCTGTCCAACGTAGTCCCTCAGTGGGACTACTGTTCCAGTCAGTGGTAGTGACCAAATTAGTCCCTCTACTGCACCCAATAGGTAGCAATTTATTCTCTTCCTTCCACTTATCCTCATGAGATTTTTGACTCTTTATCTTCCCAGGCTATTGTTCAAACTCTCCTTGATAACTCTGCAGCTTCCTGTTACTGTGCATTTAATGAGTGAAAGACTTTTGTTACTTTTCAGGCTAGGAGAAGAAAGGCAGAGGTTCAGATGTTGACACTGTTCTTTTATTTTTCTCTAATACATTAATTCAGTATGTGAAAAAAGCAACTAAAGTTGTAATACAACTTTTGCTTTTTCTCAAAAACACAAACCAAAAAAGTGATTTCCATTATGATTTATTTCAACAAAGATTTGATTAACATAAAAGGTAGTTTGTAATACTGATGTATCTCAAATGAAAGGGAAGCCGCTCCCCTGAGAGCTTGTTTTTCTGTATTATTTAAGAAGAGAGTAGGAACAGAAAAAGCTAAAAAGAGATGCAAAGTTAGTTACTCTGAAGCCCATGGTAGAGCAAAACCTTCTTTTGAGTATAGTTTGAAGGAGGTCTGCTCCTCATGTTTTAACCTTATTGAGGGTCAGGTCATGTTATTTTTCATGTATTCTTTCATAATAATTTTTAAAATATTTTAATAACTTAGTAAATATTTTGAATGGATTGTTGTTAAAATGCTGTGGTGACAAAGGTGAAAAATATGTGCAGAATATAAATATGTTTCAAACTCTGTTCATACTTCCTTTCTTTGTCAGACTGGGATCTTAAAGCTGTATTTCTTAAAACAAAATCTGTTTCACAGATCACTGTTTCTTTCTCTAAAACATTATATATCTGGCTAAGAAGCTGGAAAAACCTTACATTACAGTCTGTGTAACATTCTTATAACTTAATAGCTCCAAAATTTTATCCCAATCTAGACATTGGAGAATGTTCTTTGTTTTTGTAGTCACTGTTTCACATAGTAACAGCTTGTTGTATTTTGGTGTGTTTGCCAGAGGGTAGGTTTATTTTTAAATCCCTGAACTCTGAATTTTCTTTATTTTTCCAAGATTGGAAGCAGCTGAAATGCCTGGAGTTACAGGTTGAAGGGCTTGCTTCACAATATGAGATGGGAAGCCTCATCCCCACCCCCATGTGTTTTTCTTTTTTTAAATTTTTCCTAACAATGTCTCTTAACTGATATTTGTCTAAAAATAGAAAACATTCTAACTAAAAATAGCTTGGCGCTCAGTCTTGCCAAGGAAAATGGAGAGGAATAGGCGTGGAATAGAAGACTGAGTAATCCAAGTCTATTCATTCACAGATCCCTTTGAGAATGCAGGCAATGATAAAGTGCCCTCAAAAAACCACAGGCCTGACTTGCTCTCTTCAGACTCCTAGGTGCCAATAAACATTTTAGCCCAAGGATATATTTTTTTTTCCCTCATAGATCGTAAACACTTTCTGAAAGACAAGGCTTTGTTTCACAGAAGCTAACTTACTGTCAAAAATAGCTGACTTTCCTAAGGTCTTTTTTTTTTTGGCTTTCAGCATGTTTTTTAATTTATTTTCAGATAAGCAATGACTGCAGTGTTCTGTCAAGAATTACCATGAAATGTCACATATCTAGCTTGAATGAATGAAAAAAAAAAATAGATGCTTTTCATTGATTTCATCTGCCCTCAAAACTTCACATATCAGTAATAAAAAAAAAAAAATTATTACTGATTCTGAATAGTAAAAGTGAATTAATAGACATTGTGTATTTCACTGAAAAATATAAAAATTTAGCTGCAGAGCATTTCTGCCTATATATAAGTGAGGTTTTTAATTTATAATAGTTCTGAAACTCAAATTTCACCAAGAGGGAAAGAGAGATTGGAATGGAAAGGGACAGGATCTAATTTACTAAAAAATAAACCTGTTGAGAATCCTGCAAAGCAGAAGCTTTTTGTTTGAGAAGCTGTCGAGTTAGAGAAAATCAGTCTTGTTTTGTGCTGCAGTTTTTCATATCACATCATTATGGTATTGCAGTGTGAGGTATCAGTAATACTAGATGGCAGAAAAGACACTAGGAAGAGCTGAGCATGTCATTTAAAACATACAAGTTCTTTATGGAGTCTTTTACATTTTAGATTTTGAGGTTTTGTCTTTTTGTTTAAAACTTCTAACATGGTCAAACACAGCAACAGGGTGTGGAAATGTCAGCACAGTTCACAGGGTTATTTGAGCCTGAGTATTGTTTTGTTCAGTTCCTGTAATGCTGCTTGTGATAAGACTCTGGAGACAAAGGACGATAATTGATGGAAAGGGACTTAAATCACTCCAAAAAGAATCAAGGTCCTTGTATTTGAGTACATTGACTCTTCTGGTCTCCTTCCTCCTTGTAAAGCATTTTGTCTTCTTGCATGTTGGCCCCCCACTGCTCATTGTAACAGAGGCAGACACAAGTGATTCCTTTATGCAGTACACAGGGTGTAATTGTGTCTGTGTGGTGTATTAGTAACTACCAAGGCTGAATTCGAGTATTGTATCTTCACTGCAAGCACGGAAAAATAGGACACACTATCCTGCATTACCATTTTCAACCTAGATAGTGAACTACTTATAGCTGTGTTCCAGACACAAAGGCTTTTCTGAGCAAAACCCATTTTTCATTTTCATCATTGAAATATCTCTACTTTGCAAGGTAAATACAAAATGTGGTTATTTACTGTGATTCCTACACAGTAGTAATAATCACAAGTGTGGAAATACCACATCTTCTCTTACCTTACAACTATTTTAATGCAAAGTCCTGACCTTGTTCCCTGTTCCCCCAAGGCTTTTTGTTTTATTGGGCTCCCATAAGCTGATGACTGTGTTTTGTCAAACTGATATTGAAGATTATGCAACACTCAGCTTCTAGCAAGCTCAGAAAGTGATGCAGTTTTTCATGTGCTTATATACGAGCAAGGGGGGTTTTCAGTGTATAAGTATTTCCAGATGTGGGCCCTTAGTCACCACTCAGAGTTGCATTAGGTTGAAAGAGCCCTATGGTATCAGAAGCCAAAAAATTCTCCTATGCAAAGTCTACCATTCAGGTTTTATTAGATCCCTGATTAAAGCCTAGAGTGGCCAATGGAAGCCTTCTGACTAACTTCACATCTGTCTGGTTACAGTTCCTGGCATAGACAATAGTTTCTACTGGTTCTCTCACCTTTTGCACTAAGCAATACTAGAATAGGTCTCAATTCTAAAAGGATTTGTAGGAGTCCCATTTCAGACAGTGAAACTATTCATAAGAAAAAAATTGAATGCTCCTGTAAATCTCTGCAGAATCATGGCTCTTTCTTTGAAACAGTCCCAGTGTCAGGAAGGGTGGCAGAGTTGGGACCTAAACAGTTCATACTATGAGTGGCATTTATGTATCTATACTGAGAAGTAAAACACCCAGCTACAGAGCTGGGAAAAAGTGAACCCCTTCCCTGAATAACAAAGGCACTCTGTAAGGGTAACTTCATCACCAGAGAGGATCGGGGTACTAAAGTCGGTCCAATACTGGCTTTTTGCCTAGTTCAATCACCTGCTAGGGACCTGGCATGTTAAGTGTTCTGCTCAGGCCAGAACATCTTACCCTTTTCTTTTACATGAAGCAAAATGCCTTCATACCTCTCCTTCCCTGGACTGCACACAGTTAACACTGTATGTTCTTGAGATGCCTTTCCACAGTTTTCATAGCTCTGGCAAAAGTTCTGTTAAACTTCAAAATATGCTGACTTTTTTACTTTGTTACAGTAAGAAAGTATAAATTAATTATTTATTTGCTTACCATAAAATTTACATCCATCCTTTATGTATTATGTACTTCATATTGATTATACTCCATTTGCCCTCAATTCAGTGAGGCCTCTATGTGTGTGTTTATATAAAAGATGATTGAATTGAATATAAGTTACCAAATTTGTGCAGCTATAAAACATCAAACACATATGATTTATTTTCTACATTTTTAATAATCACAAGTCTAATATCAGCTGTGAATTAATGTCCATAGTCCAGAACTGTTAGGTGATGTTAAATCTTAAATGGCCATTGTTCTTTGCATTAGAAAAGAGCAGAGCTTCCATTAACATTTTCTTTATAAAGAAATTTATAAGTCCAAAACTTTATGTTTTCATGTTTTCCTTACTTAATTTACCGTAAGTGTTTCTGTATATTGGTTGCCAGTTAACAGAGGAGTAAAATTATTAAAAGTTGTATAATCTGTGTTCTAAACAATTCATTTATTTTTCTGTATGATAGACAGTAATGTTAAAGGCAAAAATACGTGACACATTACATATGCTTGTATTTCAAAAATCTCAAACCCATTTATTTATATCACCTTGTGTAATCTATGGACAACTATATTTACATTTTATAATACAGAGTTATAAAAATGATCATGCACTTGACTTTGGGTTGGTCAAGTAAATGTTTATTTCTTTGATCAAATGTTCTAGCACACAGGCTGTTCAAAGAAAGCAAATTATAGAAGAGTTGATAAAAATACTTAAAACAACACACAGCTGATATAGATAAATTCAAGAGATCAAAATCTTGACAAAGAAGCAGCCCCTAATGGACTGCATGGTGTATATTTAAATTACTACAATATAATCATGTCTATAACATGAAAAACATAAAAACATATCAATTTTCCTTTCATTTTTACAGGGCAAGGCTTGGTTATTACATACTTCTAGCATGTTCAAACATATGTCAGTAAGCTGGAAGCTTTACACTTTATCTCCAGCAGTTACCAGTACGTGCCTTAGCAGCTAAGCTGTATTTTTTTAACCTATGTGAGAAGAAGCCTGCCTCCTTATAAGTAAATTTTCACACAACCCACATATTGTTTAACTTATGAATAAAAATTCATACATTACTTTTCACCCTATATCTGTATATGTTTCACAGATGTGACTAAACAAAAACTTTAAGAAGTGACTATACAAAAAATGTGGTAACCAATGTCATATATCCAAAAGTCTCATCTGGATATGCACGAAGGTTGTGAAGGATCTCTTATTTACCCTTGAAGTTTACTATAGGTCTGTACTGTCCTTAATAAGTATTAATCCAATCTGGGCCAAAATTGAGTCTCTTCCAGTCCCACTTTAAGATCCAAAGGACTTCAACAGACTTTTTTCGAGCAAAAATGCTGTGACAAGCCATAGAACTCTGTCCTCTGTCGAGTACTGTTTCTCTGACCCAACAAACATTTGCATATATTAATGAACAAAAGGAAAATATTAAAGCGGAGTGCAGAGGTTTATCCTATCTACAGTTTTCAAGAGCATAGGAAGCTGGGTAAATCCTATCCGTTCTAGGGATATGGGAGGCAATAGCTTTGAGCCATTCAGATCAAGGAAGAAACAGAACCTGTGTTTCCAGTTTCCAGTTAGCATGTTTCTAACCACCATCTGTTATACAGAAAATCTACAACAGCAACCTTTTATTAAAAGGGAAGAGTGAGTCTTCCTGGGGTCTTTGAAAGGTTACCTGTAGGAGAGGGCAGTATGCTTGAGTCAATGCCTGAACACCCAGTACGGCTTTATGGACAAAGGCGTCTCTGCAGCCCTGAGTGAGCAGTGTGGCTTCTGATGAGGGATAGGATTTCCAAAAACCCACTTGCTTGGTCTGGGTCACTCACAACTTCATCACATGCTTCAGGTTTGGATCCTGTTCTGTAGCACCAAACTCAGATCCTAACACAGTGTGAATTACACTCTGAAGATCAGATGCCTAAATAGTAAGTATTGCCAAATTGAGTTTTCTGTGTCCCTAAATCCTTTACTGGATCTATTCCATAGCCCTTTTTTTGTCACAAGGCCCTTTCTTGCAGCAAAACAATTGCAGCAGGGTGTGGACTGCTCTTTAATGGTTTCAGTGCAAGCTCAAAGCAATGTGGCTGAGGAACACTCCTCAATGACCATTTACCTACCCTGTCACTTTAAAAAGCACTTTTTTTCCAAAGAATGCTTGGAAAGATGTGCTATCATTTCACTGTCCTAGAGACATCCTCATTTATGGCTCTCAGATTGGCGGGGGTGGTAGTTCTTCCTAACTGGCTTTATTAGCAGAACCCTTGAACAGGTAGGACCCCTGTATATATCTATATATGTGTAAATATAACTTGACAATTGTGAATTGACCTGTATCAGCAGTAAACAGTTTATTTAGTAGGACTAAACTCACGTGATAGTAATGCCCCTGAGTTCACAAGTATAGCCTGAACAGAAGGGAGATGATTCTAAGCTTGGACTTGAGGTGAAACACTGGGTCTCAAGTGTTATAGAAAATTCTTTTGTCTCTCCCACAGATTAAATTTTTCATTCCTTTCTATTAAGGAGTTTGAGAAATCCATCTACTCCTGTACAGTCTTTTTCATGGGAGAAACTTTCTTAATTCCACCTCCTTTTTCATGAAGGGTGATGGGGTAACAGAGCTGACTACACCTAAACATTCTGCAGTTAGGTATGCTTCCTACTGATCTCCACAACCAATCAGTGGCAGGAATAAAAGAAGTACTTATCAATTTCTGCTACTGCTGTTGTATTCTATGGTTCTGTGATATAGCATACCCCAGGTAGAAACAGGAATCTTGCCAACCTTTAACAGTCAATGTCAGTAAACTTTGCTGCTGTGTATTTGAAATTTTCACATTGTGGAGAATATAGACACTATAGACACTAGGACAAAAATTTTGCACTTCTGAGCTGGAAAAATTCTTGAATTCTCACTGCTTATATGCCTATTGGCCTCTTCATGGAAAGGGTCTTCTAGCATTATGGAATTTCATTTAAATTTTAGTTATTTAGGGCATTGCTGGTCCCTTTCACTCCATTAAGTGCTGTGTGAAAGGCTGGGACCACCAAAATCAGTCAGGATCTCTTTGCCAGATCTTTGATTTTAATGAGTCAATAGTAAGAGGCAAAGCAATGTGTATTTTGAGGTAATCTCATCTTCAACCGTATCACAGTCTCTGCTTTCTTTGGCACAGTTAGCTTCTGACTGATTTTAAAATAGAATTTTTGTATTCAGACACAGAATAAATGTTAGAAACCATGAAGTATTCCTTTATCATTCCACACTCTTTACCTTTCCTCTAGGTTGTTTTATTGCACTGTAAATGCTCTGCAGAGCTTAGGAAAGAGCTCTAACTTCTGTGGTAGCAGGCTGCTGACTACACAGAGCTCAGAAGATAGCCAAGATAATGGAATAAGTAAAAGACATTGGTTTTCTTGCCAAAAAAATGCCAGTAGAAAATGCAACTGTTGTTCCATCTCTCATACGATTGTTTCAAGTTTGGTTTGTAGTTGGCCCAAACCTACAGCATGGCAAGAACAGGAGTAATACTTTTGCACCTCTGGATTTCAGCTCCTTGTTAGCTCTGGATCCTGTATTCCTTGTGCACAGGCTGAGCATGTTAGAAAAAGAGTCAAAATGTTACTGACTTCTGATTGTTTTTCTCAAGATAGTCAGAAGTCAGCGAGGGTTATCTTTTTCTCAGAACACAGTCCTCAAAACACTATGTCAGTACTGCAAAACACTGTGAAGTGACATTACATAGGAGATCAGTTCTTTAAAACAAATGCACTCCTTCAGGCTGTTCTGGATTTGGGATTTTCAGTTAGAAAAGTTCCCCTTCTTATATGTGACATGACTCAGTGAGACTCTGAGAAAACAGCTGTGTTATCTGGAGATGTGAATGCCTCCACGCTATTTATTGCTTTTCCTGCGTTGGAGGTCACCACCTTCACGGCAGAGTCAGAGGAAGGGTATGCATGCCCACCCCTTGGCTGCTCCACCTCTGCAACTCTGGCATGGGCTGAGGAGTGTCAGGTGGCAGGGCAAAGCAGGCAGTCCTGCACAGTGATTTTTGCTGCAGCAGCGAGAGACACCAAGGCTGGTCAAAGCCCACAGCTAAGCTTTCATGAAGTGAAACAGAACCTGCTGTGCCCACATGCACAGTGTCCCTCATGCCATTCTCTACCAAGTCTTAGAAAACTTAAATAGGTTGAAATCTTATTTATTTGACCATCTCTCCTGCAGAATTAGGGGACTCAAGTGGAGACATCTTTTGTAGCCCACAGAATTTTCTGCGTGTAAAGACCATATGATTAAAGATTTTAAGATCTCAGACAGTAAGACTTTGGCAGGCCAATATAACAATTCATCTTTAAAACCTGTAATTATATCCAAAAAAAGAAATCCAGTTTCATAATGAAAAACCATAACATTTAGAATGTTTTAGCTGCTTCCAGAAACAGCTGAAATTGTCAACCAAGATATTTAATTTCTGAATTAAGAATTTTCTTCTCCCTTCCCTTCCCTTCCCTTCCCTTCCCTTCCCTTCCCTTCCTTCCTTCCTTCCTTCCCTTCCCTTCCTTCCTTCCCTTCCTCTCTTCCCTTCCTTCCCTTCCCTTCCTTCCTTCCCTTCCCTTCCCCTTCCCTTCCTTCCCTTCCCTCCCTCCCCTCCCTCCTCTCCCTCCCTCCTCCCCTCCCCTCCCCTCCCCTCCTTCCCTTCCCTTTCCATCCCTTCTTTTTTTCTTCTTCTCAGCCATGATTTTTCTAGTATTTCTGTAAACTGTGTCTTGATTATGCCTCTGACACTTCTGTTTTCTCAATAAGAACTAGAAGCTACTCCTTTTCTAAGGTTTTCTTCTTTCCCAAGCAGAGTACCAAAACTGACCATTATGTTGTTAATTTAACTTATCTTCTGCTCAACAACACTGCAGAGGTCAGCATGTAAAGCAGGTTTTGCAGGTGTATGTGAGGGTCTGTCTGTTTATATCAAATTTAGACTTCTAGATGAGTACATTGCCACTTCTTTGGGTTTTTCCTTCTTATAGCAACCCAATCATCCTGGTGGTTACTATCATTTGGCTTTTTATAGAGGGAGAACTATATAAAAGTGAATTAACAAAGCCCATGCAGGAAGTTGATAAGAGAAGTGGGAGCTAAACTGGGTCTTCTGAGAGTGCAGTAGCAGCTTAACCCTTGGATAATCTTATGTTAAGGGGATTTTGTATCCATGATGGAACAGTTTGCAATAATGGAGATTTAGAATTCCGTTGCCTGGAAAGCTTCCTAAATTATCAAAAACCTTTTCAAAATCTGACAACTTTTTGCTAACTTGGTCATTTCTGATTCTTTCCTTTTGTGAGAAATACTTACCTCTCTCAAGAAAAGAGCAGAGTTCTAGGAGCAGTATAACGTTTAAAGTTATGGTTCAGGAAATTAGTTGTTTGAGGGACTAGCTTTCAGAGATTATTATCCAGTTCTGGAGTTTCATCCAGCTACTTCATACAACTCCTGACCATAGTTTCTAACTGTTTTTTTGGCTAGTGTTTACTTGATTTATCTGTAAGTTTCAGCTTGCAAAGTTTCTGTCTGCATTTCAACACCCTCTACGATTCTCTCCACAGGAAAACAAAACCCAGTTCTTTGTTTCTAGCAGATGACACTTTGGTAGGCTGACAAATGCCTATCATAGTATAGAGATTTTAGCAGCTCTTTAAGGATAGATACAATTTACACAAATGTTTCTGGTAAATAACAGAACTTATACATACAGGGAAAAAAGCCATCTTAAATACGAAATTCTGCACTCTTTGAGTTATCTGTTCTCATAGTTTAATCATGGGTCAGTTTGGATTCTCAAATAGTCCTTGCTTACTCTAAACTTAGTGAAGAGATTTTCTTCTCTTTCTGCTTGGTGACAACTTGACTCTATCAGCAGAACAGTCAGCTGATGGTTACTGCTTTGTGCTATTTAAGGCCTCCGTACTGCAATGAAACAGGAGGCTAGAGTTTCGGAGATTTAGCCTCTATTGGAATTTACCATTTTTGAAAAATATATTGATTTGGGTATTTTTACCAATGGATAAAAAGCTATGGTACCATAAAAATGAAAGGAAATGTTCTTCTTCCTTTAAAAGGAACTGCTATTCAGCAACATTTACTCATCATACTGGTACCTTTTCTTTTTTTTTTTTTTTTGTTTGTTTGTTTGTAATACACTGTCATTTAATCCACAGTAAAATAAGTGTTCAAATTGTGGAGGAAAAACAAACCTGTTCAGAACATTGATACATTCAAGATTTTTATGGGAGACCTCCAGAGAAAACACAGGTGCTGAAGGAAGTGGTGTTCTTGTCTCAGTGGGTGGCATTTTCACTGCTGAGTCAGTACTGCAGTTCAGTGCTGCTGGAGGTGCCCTGTTTCAGATGAAATAGAAAAGCAAAATGTTGTGGTTATCAGAGATTCTCTGGCCCCGTGGCTGAGGGTGAAGGTGTTTGCCTCATGGTTTAGGAAAAATTCTATCCCAAGTAACTTATATCATGTGTTACAATTTTATTTGTCTGAGGTACCCATCATTTCTGCTTCTGAAAACTTCACTGACTATTGTAGCTACAGAGGTTGGTGATACATTCTCCCCAGGATGGTTGCATTTTAATGATCTGTGAAGCAGATCTTAAACATATCATTTCAGAATCTCTTCGGGATCTTTCAGAACATAAAAAAATGCTCAAAATATATGCAAAGAATAATTTCTATCAGCTATCATTCTTTCTGGTAGTAAGTTTTTGTGACAGAAGATTCTGTAAATATACGTGTTATTCTGTATGTCAAATTTCTCAAGTTCTGTATTTCACATTTCTTAAGTATTTTGAATATGGCATTTAGTATTAAAGGTTCCCATTTATATCATGGAAAAGCACCAGCTGCTTTGAAATAGTTATTTTTTTCAGCAGACATTTATATTGAGCCCTGCATATTCCAAATACTATATATTTCAGGAGATGGTAACACTGATGTAACAAACTTGGTAACACCACTGTACATCTAGAATAACTTGACTGGTATCTATACAGCTGTTCCAAATCCAGCTACAGATTTACACTGCTGTAAATGAGATCTGACTTCAGCCTTGTATTTGTGTATATGACTGACTAAATTAGACACAAACGAAAATGTTGAGGGTGGAAGTGCTGGAGCCAGAGGAGGATTATGATAGACGAACATAAAAAGAAAGAGGGAAATAGCAACCTGTTGATGATTACAGTGTTTATTTTTAAGGGGCCTCATATTCCCTGAAGAAGTTGAAATGATTCGGCTGAACTACTGTAAAGTTTATTTTTCCATTCATACACTTGTGTCTGACAGCAAAACCTAGTACAAATCAAATATACAATGGCTTGTCAATAACTTCTTCACTGTTAAAGATGCTCAATAAAGCTTAGAGAAAACCTGAACACTTAAATACTTCATACGCTTCAATGGTTTTGAAAAATCAGTCAGGGATATTATGGCAATCCTGGTCTGGTTGCAGACTGGTTGTGCTCCTGACAGTAAACTAGTAGAAGGAGCCAGACTATACAAGCTTCGTCTTCATGGCATCATTCCACAAGTACTGAACCTTGAGAAATAATGGGGTGCTATTTTCTGTAAATCTGCCTTCCAAGATAGGAGATGGAAAATCAGATATTTGCCACTAAACTGTGGTGTTAACCTTCATTCTGAGAAGGAACAGATTCATGGGAGGGCAGCATGCAGAAAGAATGGTGGGAAAAGCAGGAGAGTAACCTGAAGGTTTTTGCCTTTACCTACATCTTCTGTGTTTCTATAACTCAAAGGCAATGCCTGTGACAGGCCTTTGAACCCTCAGTAAGGGGTTAGAACCACTGAGATACTCAAAAGGCACTAAAACATGAATATCCTGATCTAATATCTCTGAGAATATCTCTGATCTAAGTAAGTAATGTACTAATTTTGTGCATGAAGCACTGACAGCCAGTCTCTGGAATAGTAAACTTTTAAAAACAGTTAAGAGGAATTGTGTTTGTCCAAGGCTAATTTTTTTTTTCTTTTTAAATCTCACATGTCTGTAGAGGGGATTTTATCAGAAACTGTAATCACAACTGGGTCAGCATTGCATTTATGTCGCTAATCTTAATACCTCCAATTAATCTCATTCACATTAATTCATTATTTAGAAAATGCCAATCTTGTCTGGAAAAGCACATCCCTTTTTTTTTAACTCTGCTAATTCAACACAGCAGCAATATTAAACTGGTATTAAACTGCACCATAACAAATGGAATGCGATCATGCATGTATGAAGACTTCTAAAAAATTCCTCTAGATCTGAATAAAAAGGTGCTGGGAAGTGATCTAGTAGAGGGTGTGTATGCATAAACATAGATATAGATATATGTATAGATATATATATATAGTCGTATTTAAGTGCATATATCTGCAAAGAGTAAATGCTGTGCTCCTGTAGGCTGCAACCACATGAGAGCCAGGAAGTGTGACAGCAGCATGGCTGAAGAGAAAAACACACCCAAAAAAAAAGCCCCAAAGGGACAGGAGCCCCAATCAGCATTGCAGCCCTGGGGACAGCCATCTATGGCCATGGGGCAGCAGGTGTCAGCAGGAACAGGTGCAGATGTCAGGGATGTGTGGCATTGCTGGGGACCCGCTCCCCACTGGCTGAGGCCACGCCATACCAGCCAACACTGCTGGTTACTTGATGCTCTGCTCCCTCTGTGGATTCCCAGGCAGCCAGGCTCAGCGGGTGCTGCCGCCCATCTACTCTGTCAAGGCCAAGGAAACACGATCCCCTCCATTGAGGGTTGGCATAGGAATCCTATGTCAGCTGTCCGGGGGATTTGTGGGGTTTTCAGACCTTTTGAGCCATGACGATGGATGGGAATAAGCCTAAAGGATGAGGAAATGTCGTTAGTTAGAACCTCAAAAGTTATTCTGACCTAAATTCTCCTTTTAAAAGCAGTTTAGGATTGCGGTGGAGCCCCTGGTGGTCTAGGGGTAAAGGCGCCGCGCTATCACCGCGGAGACCCGGGTTCGATTCCCGGTCAGGGCCACTCCCGGGCAGGTGGGGCTCGTTAGCCCTTAAAGGCAACTCACCTACGTCCTAAGGACCTCGCTGCCACCGTCCAAAGCTCGCTTGGCCCCGGCAGATGAACCTTAGGATTAAAGGGTGGGCTCAGTTCCGCGCACACTGTGTCTCACCTAAAAAATCCAATGCGCAGGCTGGAAGGTGGAAAGACCTTCCCCGGATCTTCGCTCGCGAAGACTGGCCATTATTATTATTATTATTATTTATTAGGATTGCGGTGGTGGACAGAAGTCTTTTGCGTGTCCCATGAAAGTATTGTGAAAGTAGGAAGGTGTAAGTTTAGCTGCATGCACTAACAGAAATATAAGGCTTTAAAGCTGGAGTCCTCATGATTTGCTTTTGTTTCTTTCGGAGAAAATCCTGAATGATACATGGTTTAGTTTAGCTACTGTAAGATCTCTGAATCTGACATATACTACTTCTACTTAAAAAGCCAACATTGTCCCCTGCAATTTAAGTCAATACTAAACAGAAAAGCATTGGTAAGTTGGTAAGATTGAACATTAAAGAAAGGGGTTGTGCTTGATCACTTTTAGGGAGTAAACATACCTCTGCCATCTTCCCACCCTCACCATCTCTCCAGAGGGGGTGACCTGGGCACAGCAGCCAGACAACAGGGTGTGCTCTATCACATGGATGCAGGAGATGCACTGTGGAGAGGCAGAAGGAGATATGGTGACTCTGACCAGTCTGCTATAGGCTACAAGGTCAGCACAGACAGTACCTCCTGAGGACTTCAGGGGTGCACCATGTGCACTGCCTTCCAAAGCTTCTCCATCCCCAAGTTATGTAGCACAGCTGTAGGGAACCAAGAAGCAAAAATCTCACTATCCCAGCAGCCTTTTGCAAAAGCATGGATTTTGTTTGGTTACATACGGACACTACAAAATAATATAGAGATCTCTTGGCACACATCAAGAGCGTGAGTAGAAGAGGATAGACTGAACTCTGTGATCAGGTAGGAACCTCATGCGCTGATGATCTTGCAGCACACATGTACAAATATTGCCAAAGCACTGGTTGATGCTTCATAAGCAGAGAGAAGCAGGTGTTACTGGCAAAGGGTGTCGGCACTGTTTGTTTTCACAAGAGGTGTGATTAGAGAAGGTACTTGAAGGGGGAGAGAATAATCACTTGGCATGCAAAAATGAGAGGCAAATCCAAGCAGAGGGTTTGGTGTATTGTTGTGAAGAGCCCACTTATGTGAATACATCTGAAGAAGACAGACATACAGGACCAGACAATGGACATTTTTTTACCTTTGAAACTTCAGTGAAAATAAAGTAGTAACAAAAAGATTAGCGTGTGGTTATAGAAGTTCAGCTTTATATAAGCCCTGTAGCTTGTTTCAAAAGGATTACAAACCACAAAAGCATTTTATGATTTATACAAAAGAGGTAAGAAATGTTCCATTTTTCTGTGTTACTAGTATGCAATTTTTTGTGTGTGGAGCTTGTTAGATAACATAAATGTAATAATGTTTTATCTGATTCTCCTAAACATACAATTAAAGTATATTAGTACCAGCACACTAGTTTATGTTCATTAATAAATGTAAAAATTTAAGAATTCTATATAAATGGAACATAAAATTTGAGATTTTAGTTACACATAAGTCAGGGAATTCACATGGGTGGTTCCCATAGCAACCTATCTCTTCCTCTGTGTTTTTCATTTCAGTAGAACCTTTCATTACTTGATTGCACCATACATTGTATCATGCAATTTCATCATAAAATTTCATCATTATATAACTGAGAGGAGAGTGGAGGTTGTCTTCATGCAACATTTCCTAACTTTAATATTTCTGATGCACAGAGAGCAAACTGATGCTTAAATAAATCAGTGATCTAAATGATCTAAATGTTTTCTTCTCTTTTGGGGGGCCTCCATAAATTTGACTGAGTTCTTTGGAATCATAGAATGACAATAGCTAATAAAGCAGTTGAATACAATAGCATATCATTCTTTTGTGATTGGCTATTGTCTGCCTTGCCACATCAATATATGGTTCCAGTGAGAAACAAAAAAAAAGAGACCTTTGTGGCTAAAATACTTATTCCATCCAGATACGGTAAAGAAAGTGATGGTGAAAACAAAGGGTACTTGAGGTTTTTGTCTTCTGACAGTGGAATATCATTTACCAGATTGCAGCTCTGTGGATTGTCATGGTCACTAGTGGGTCTGTCAGTAAAAGACATTGTGGTGGCTTCTAGGCAACATAACAGATATGGGAATTTGTAGAACTGGACCTGTAATTCTGAATTTTTCCATACGGTAAAGTTTGATTACAGTTGAAGACCCAGTGAGATCACACTTTTCATTACACAAATGAAGCTAGTGATTAACCTTACAATAGTTAGGTCTTTGTTGCAGAGAATATCAAAATGGAACAGAGTGGGCAAGTCTGAACCTTTTGGGAACCTCATCAAATGACCTGGTCTTTTTAATTTGGCAGCTATACTGTGAGCATTTCCAAGCCCTGGAGTGCTGAGATGAGTGATTCCACAGCAGATGAACCTATTAAGATGAGCAGACTAAATGTTAAGATGAAAAAAAAAGAAAATGATTTCTAACCTTCTCCACTCATTCTGCTAAAGAAATGTTAAAAAAAAAAAAAAAAAAAAAAAAAAAAAGGGGTTAAACTGCAGAAGCAGAGACTAGATTAGGGAAATGAGAGACTTTTCCTCCTCAAAAGACTTAAAATTGCGATGATTTCAATTGCCTTGATAAAATCAGACCTGCCTGTTAGTGCCATATTTTCTTTTGTGCATCTGTAGTGATGATAAATTTTGCATGAAATGAATGTAAATAGTTGTTTATACTTCGTTTTACAGCAGCCAGTATGTCACTAAGTCAGCACTTCTCCCCTGAGATTTACAGAATAGGTTTTAGGCTAAATTGCTGGCACATGAGATTTCAGCCAAAGGTTGTTTTCCTTTAACCATTTTTTTCTTTTTCAAATGCCTTGGCTGATTTTAGGTTATTGGAGTCCAATATAATTACTTGTTTAATTGCTTGGAAGAAGTAGAGCTTCCGTAGTTGAAAAATCGCTTATTTTCTTTAAAAATAGCTGAAATCTGGCTTGGGGTTCTCTAGAATGCAATGCACTATACAATTGTGTAATTTTATCCTCTTAAAAATTCCCTGAATAGCCATTAAATCTTTGGAAAAATAGCTAATCTCCAGGACGATGCGATAGATCTGGCTATTTTCCAGGATTTGCAAGAGGCTATGACAGCTTAACATCATAAGAAAAATGGTTTCTAAATCTCTGAAGGACAGGGTCAAAGACTCCAGAACCAGCCTCTCCTTTCAAGAGGTGACACAGAATAGAGGAGAAGATGAAAAATTGACACTAAGAGAGCTTGTGAATAAGGATGGATCAGTTTGATATTAGTCAGTGCAGCTTTTAGTTGTGATGTACCAACTTCTGTTATGGTGAAGCACAGCAGTGAAGGGGAAAAAATGAAGGAAAAAACCCCAGAGATTTAATGTTGTAGTTAGTGGAGGAGAGGAAAATAACAAACAAAGCAATAAAATAGGGAAAACTGTAGCCCACATGTTGAGAAGCCAGAGAAAATGCTAAGATATTCAGGATTGTTACTTCTGTCCTGAATACCACTCGGTGCCTTAGTGCAGAGGGTATGTATGTCAATTCCAGCCTGCTCTCCTCTCCAGAGGAGGACTGTGATGTGAGTTCCTGTATGTTCCTGTCCCTGTGTAGTCTGTCAATCTGTTCTTCTGTCTTTTACGTTATTACTTAATTGTTTTATTCAATACCAAGCAAATCTAGTGCAAAGTGAGTGCTCTCAAATACTATGCAATTCCAGCAAGTTTCATGAAAATTATGTGTTCTTGTGCAAAAAAAAGACAAGAAATTAATTCCAGAAAGGCTCCCAGATGAAGGCAGCACTGCAGCATGAGTCTTTACAGACAGAGACAGCAAAGAATCAGTAAGTAGAAGGATGGGTAGGGGGCAAGAGAACTCTCTGGAGCCACTGCCACAGGAGATCTCTGCATATTGCACTTTACCCCAAAAGCAATTCACAGAGAACCAGGTATTAGTTCCAGCACTCACAAAGCAAGGAGCTGTGCCCCTGACTCCAGCACACATGTGGAAATTTCTATTGCCTAATCTTACCCCAGCTCAATTAAACATGTTTTTGTTGGATATTTGTTTGTTTGTGGTTGTGTGATGTTTTGTTGTTGGTTGGTTGTGGGCTAGGTTTTTTGGGTCTGATTTTTTTGTTGTTTTGTTTAGATTTTGGTTTGGTTTGGTTTTGAGGTGTGGTGCACAGGGAACAAGTGCACTGCATTTGTGAGCTTGATTTGCCATATCAGCCAAGTACCAGCCAAACACATTAGGATGAGGCGGTTTGCAGGGCAAAATTTTCCCTCTACTGTTTAGGGTACCCTGCTTTGTGAGGGTATGAAAATAATATAAAAATAAATATGTATGAAAAGAAAAACATTTCTATACTGGAAGGGAATCTGGTCTCTTTGGAGATTGTTGCAAGACATATGTTGGTTTACATTACCTTTCCTCTTCTGTACATCTGAAATATGCAATAAATCCCTGAACGTCTACAAACCACAGTAGTGACTGTTTCACATGAGTGCTAAGTAGACATTTGAGAGCTTTAGGGCATTATGAGTATCCTGAGGACAAGGTGCATCTGCTTTCACCCAGATACAGACTTCTGATTGCAGCAGACAAGGATTTGGGAACGATTGGAGGGGAAAAGATTCAGTGAGGCTGCAAAACATTCACCATCTACTCTTTTCATACTGTTTTTTGTCTGGGTTGTCTAGTAAGATGATGATTGTGCAGCCTCCTTCCCTCACGTGTGCCCATTCAATTGCAGCTGTGTTGACCTCTGGGGAAAAAAGAGAAAGAGGTCATTGCCATTGTAAATAGAGGAGCTGACTGTCATCCCAAAGGCTCAAAAGGAGGCTCAAAGGAGTTAAGGATGCCATCCAGTCCAGCTCACATCCACATCAGTCTTCAGAGGGAATCAGCAGGGCTCCATCAGTGAATCAGATGAGCTCAGGGAAAGAGTGGTAATCTTGGTTTCATGTCTGGACAGCTTGATCTAATCTTGAAACAGAATATTTTATGTATTTAGAGAACAATAGTTTTGTACTTTTATGAAGAGAAGAATGTTAGTTGACATTAGTTATTCAGATGTGAAGGAGACATTTTACTTTTAATATCTCATGTTGTGTCTATTAAATCTATCAAACAGCTGATTGCAAAACCCTCTTTCTAATTGGCTTGTTTCAAGCTAGCAGCATAGAAATTTTACATGATTATGTTTTTTCTGCTAACAGAACATTTAAAGGACAAAAGAGAGCAGAAAAGAGGTGTAGAGAATCATTCAGGTTGTTTTAGCATCTTACGGTTTTATTCCAATGGATTTATAAATTTGTTGGTGTAGCAAAAGTAGTTTATGGAATTAACTTCAAGTATCTATAGATTTGAAGTTTGAAAAGAAAGATCTACTTTGAGCCAGCCTTGGACAAATACCTAACTGTTTCAGAGTTCTACAATCGAAGGCTTAGATCCCTTAGTGATCACCATCACTTTGCTTTGTTGATGAAAATGTGAGATTGAGGGGGGTTTAATACATGAATATTAAATATATAGTATAGAAACAAGGTATGACATTATAATAATTGAGGGCATTAACAAAGGTAAACTGGATATTGCCATAAGGAAAATACTTAGGAAATGTACTATTCCCAAAGAATAAAAAGCTCAGATGAGAAGTAGCAATTCTGAGAAGGCAAAAATAAACCAGACAGAGTATCCCACACAAGCCCAAGCTTAGCCACTTATTAACACACATTATGTGTTGTGTGATCTTTCTGTTGAAACTGAGCTTGCTTAGCCAGGTTTCAGCTCAGAATGGATGGCAAGCTGACTAATAAAGTTTCTAGACAGCCAAATGGACTTTGAAAAGTTTTTGAGTGAGGCATTCTTGAAGCTCAAGTTGAGAAATCTTGAAAATACCGGCTTTATTTACTATTGCTTGTATATGGGAAGTCCACACTCTTCTCATATTCTTTTACCTTAATATAGCCTGTGAGTGTTCATCAGTGACCTGTCAAGGTAGACCAGTTAAAACTTATTTGAAGCCAAGCAACCATCCTGAACTCTCATGTGCTGATTTTATTCTGGGTTTAAGCTTTTTCATCTCTATTATTTATGTTGGTGATGATAATCATGGTTGTGACGGTTGGTTTGAGCTGCTGAACCTGAAATTCTTCTGGTTTGACTTTTCAATGAACATCTGTTTTAGCAGTGCTTTTTCCTGTACATTAAGCTTCAGCTATGTGCATTTGTAGCACTTTAAATTAGTCAATGAAAAGTAAATAATGTGTCTAGATGCTCTTAATTGGTATTTCACAGCCATATTATCAACTCTGTCCTCCCTCTTGTCCTGTCAAAAGCGTACACTGAGGAATGGGATTGCTAATGTCATCCCTTGAATTCAGTTTAGGTAATCCTTCTTCTGTGAAGAAATTCCTAAATTTATTGCATGTTAGTTTTTGTTGGGGTTTTTTTCCATTTTTTCCTCCTGTATCTTTCTTTAAAGAAAACACTAGTGTATTCCACTGTAACTAGTATGTGTCCCTTGCTTTTAGTGTTTATTCATTTGAAATGGATAAATATGTTCACTTTGTTTTTTGTTAAAATAAATTGGATTCTGGGTGTCTAGCTTAATCCCTTCCAGCTTCAGAAGAAAGAGGTCTATATGGTCCTCACTTGCCACTCATAACTGGAGACCTACAGCATCAGTGTGGTGGATTACTAGTCACTTTCTTTCCTTAAAGCGTAATCTAAAACCTTCCTCTGATGAGCAGTTTGTTTTTCTTTAACACTGCTGACTCTTTCTTGCAGCCTGTGTCAAGGATTGAACTTTCCAAATTATGTATTTCAGACGTTGAGAAAGAAAGGACTTAATGGCTGTGACAGTCCAGACCCCGATGCAGACGATTCAGTAGGTCACAGCCCTGAGTCTGAGGACAAGTACAGAAAAATTAATGAAGATATTGATCTAATGATCAGCAGGCAAAGATTATGTGTAAGTACTCTGAGCTTCCTTTCATTTTTTTTACTTTCTGATATTTCTCTGAACCTGGCAGGCATTGAACAAGAAAGAAAACAAAGGTTGTGAAAGCCCTGATCCTGACTCCTCTTACGCTCTCACCCCACGCACTGAAGAAAAATACAAAAAAATTAATGAAGAATTTGATAATATGATCAAGAGCCATAAAATACCTGTAAGTACCAAAGGTTAGATGGCTGTCTGCTGATAACTGCTGCAGTAACAAACCATAACCCTTTCAGTTCTGGCTTCTTAAAGAAAACATTTCAGCTAGAAACAGGCTTTAATAGCCAAATATATAGTTAAACACTGTGGTCAGAAAATTTCACACAACATATTTTTCTTCCATTCTCTACCTCTGACATACAGACAAAGCCTACTATGGGTGAAACCTACAGAAGGAAGTGAAATATACATATACACATTATATTCACTTGATTTACAGAAGTGTTTTACCATACCACTTACCCAAATTCTACCTAAAAAATAACAATGAAAATCTCTTTGTGGACAGGCTAACAAACCCACAGAACACTTTCTGTGGTGATATAGAAAAAGTTATGTAGAACTGAAATTCCTTTATATATAGTAATCAGTGTGTTTTGTGCATGTCACTTCAGTTCTCAAGTGTCTCTGCTAAACTCAGTTTCAGCACTGAAGGGTTACAGCTACTTGCTCGCTGCAGAGAAACAGACTGCATGAGAGCCTAATGGCAGGATTCAGACATGTTTGTGTGTTGGGGTGATTTTACAGCTTTATCAGAGAATTTGCTTTGACCTCATCAGCATTTCTTTAATGCTTTAACATGAGCTAAATTTTGTTTTAACCAAGTCAAAATTTCTAACAGTCAGTCATATGCCTTGCCAGATATCTAAGAGAAATAACTCTGCATGTGCTATTTCGTTTGCACAAGACATACAAAGGATAGATACTTTCTGATTATGTTTGAAAATACATTTATAAAGAAAATA